>NC_065532.1:22639331-22718052 GCF_020184175.1 Aphis gossypii
GAAGCTCAACTTAGGCAACGTGAATCGTATGCAAAGCGACATATTAAATCAGATATCAATTTTAACCCAGGTGATAAAGTTCTCTTAAAAAATTTAAGGAGAAATGATAGGAAAGGTGGATGGTCCTTAATGCCGTGGATAGGTCCCTTCACTATAGAATCGATCTCGGGAAAAAATACATGTGTTCTGAAAAGAGGTGATAGATTGATTAAAAAACAACAGTACTTAAAAAACATAAAAAAGTTTTATGAACATACTTCAGATAGTGATAAAGAAATAAAAATAATATCATCTCAAAGTTCTAAGGAAAATGTAAATCCTCAATGGTTTAGACCAATTAGCAAGCACTGGATGATACAACAATGCAAGCAAATGAACTTTGATATAAAAAATGTAAAATGTGTGGTGAAAAAACGCTCAAAAGTATTAAAAACTCCAAAAACATTTATTGATGTGTTGGGTGATGGTAATTGTTGGTACCGTTGTATATCAGTGTGGGTAACTGGATCTGAAGATTACCATGAACATTTTAGAACAAACGTTTATAAGGTAATTATTTTTGAAACAGTATGTTAGTGAAAATTATAGTTTTGTTTGTTGTTTTTTATTCAGATGTTCTTGACTGATAGCCGAGTTCAAAAATTTGTTGGCGACTTGGAAAATTACATTGATGTGCACCCGATAAATATTCCAGGAACATGGGCCACAGAAGTAGACATATATACAACTGCCATTATGTTGAAAACAAATATTTATATTTATTCTGATCAATATAAATCGTGGCAATTATTTGGAAAGAGTGGTGAATATAAGGACGGAGTAAAATATAATGAAAATTGTATATATATAACCCAATAACCCATGTTAATGGAAATCATTATAAAATTGTGACAGATACGATATAATTTTTCTTATTTTAAATACTATATAGTATTTATTAATATATTTGTTATGAAAAAATCGTAATATTTTCTTTATTATAAAATGTTTTATTAGGTATTTTTAGTGATACAAATGTTAAAATTATTAGTTTTCTTTTATTAAAATGTATACAATATTTATTGTATACATAACTATAAGTATATATAACTATAAGTTTAATTTATATTTTCTAACATATAGTTTTAATTGAAAATCATTTTTATTTATAGATTGTAAATATAAATTTATTATTTTTTTAATTTCATATAAAATA
Organism: Aphis gossypii; assembly: GCF_020184175.1. Lineage (NCBI taxonomy): Eukaryota > Metazoa > Arthropoda > Insecta > Hemiptera > Aphididae > Aphis > Aphis gossypii. Next base: position 22,640,527 of record NC_065532.1, read on the forward strand.
ACGATGTAGTATTGTAATATTAAACAATAATAAAATTTAACGAAACAAGAAAAAAATTAGTATTAAAACAGTTTTGAAGAGTTCACAAGGTATTAAAAGACTAATTTATTTGAATATATTGTAATTATTTATTGTTCATTACCAAAACCAAATTTTAGCTGAGTGAGTAAATATACCTTCATGGGCACCCATAAGTGAAATTTTATTGTGGGGAGGTATCAAAATGAAAAAATTCTCAAATATAAAGATAATAATAATATTACGGTAATATTTATTGAGCTACAAGTTTTTAATACTTTTTGTCCAGGGAAGGGCAAGTGCCCTATCTTGCCCCTCCCAATGGGCGCCTAGTATATCTTCCCAGACAACAAAATAATGTTAATCTAACATATTTTTAATATTACCAAATTAATAACAAAGTTATTATAATATTAATTTTAGAATACCAGAAAATTATTTAATGTTATTATAACATTATTAGCAAATTTTTTGGCCAACTTTTTCAGATTCTATAAACATTACATAAAAACATTATAGTAATGTTAAAAATAACATTGTAAGAATATTTGAAATTTATTGTTATAATAACATTATTTCTTTGGTACTAGAATATTATAATCACTATGTCATAATATTGTACTAATACTTTCAAAATATTTTATTGCTATTAAAAGTTTAATTTAAAAATATATTATATATATATCTTTTCATAATTTCATAATAATTATTTCAATAATTAAATTCTCACATAAATGTATTAAATTAAAAATATATGACTATATACTACATGATTGAATTTTATTATAATTTATTATAATGTTAAATAAATATTAGTTGTTATTATGAATGCATATTATTATTATTATATTACTCTATTATAGTTAGTGCTCTATAGTAGGTATCCACGATTTACAACTTTGGGCTAGCCAGTAGCCAATAAGAGAGCCATTAGTAGACATCTTTTGCCCCAAACAAAATATTTTAACTTTAATTTTATTTTTATACTTTACCAAAGGTATTAATTTTATTTATAATTTCAGTGCTGCATCTAATATAATTATATATTAGGTAGGTATATTATAATAATATATGGGATATAGGATTAAAGTAAATAATATAGAAGTAATATGTATGTAATGTTAATAAGATTTATTTTACAAATATAATAACATTATGGAAATAATCAATTGACATATGATTGTTTTATATAAAATAACGACGATGTTATTTTCAATAACATATTTTTAACATATTTTATATTTAAATGTATGTATATATACATATATACATATACATATACATACATTTAAAATATAAATATATAAATATATATAATATATAATATATAAATATATATATATTTAAAAAAAAATGTATAATTATAATATTTATTATATATTATATAAAACAAATAACTTAATTTTTATTAATATAAATATGATGTTTCTGCACCAAAACAAAATTATAGGAAAAGTAATCAAGTATCAACTTGACTATACTGCTGATACTATTGATTATAAAATAAAATACTTGAATAATAATAAACAATTAAATAAAATATGAAGTTTTCAGTTATCCTTTTTCTTTAATCGAAAACGAGCATGAGATAGCCAGACTGAAATAGGTACATCAATTTCTTTCTCAAGGGTCAGCTTAAACTTGGAATTGGATCTTAAAATATCTAAAAAAAAAATTTTTCTTAAATATTTTCTTATTCATACACATACAAGTTTAATTAATTATCAATCAATAAACGATAGCTTAGTAATTTTGAGAATGGTTTTTTTTTCTTAAATCCAAGTAAAGAATAATTTAATAAGAGTTCGTCGTGAAATATACGTGAACAAATTCGACGTACACTATTTCCAATATTGTTAGTAATTAATAAAGACAACTTATTTACCTAATATAAAATAAATGTAAGTATAAATAAAATGTATAATAAGCTGTAAAATATTTAATAATAATATAATTACCAATACACTTCGATGGTCTTTATTGAGAATCAATGACTCAAATTCTATTAAATCTTCTTCATTTTTAATTGGAAAAATTTTATCCATATCAAAATCTAATTGATCAACTGATATAGACGAATGTTCAAAGTTATTTTTCAAGTCCAAGAGTTTTTCAATATTTATATTATTATTTTGAACAACAGTTTCAATGCCATCAATGCGATACCTTATTTGTGTAAGTGTTTTGATCAAGTAGTTTTTTAAATCTGCAATCAAAAAAATTATAATTTTATTGTAATAGCTATGTTATAGATGGTACATGTGAACTAAAGTCAATAATTATAAAATAAATAATAAATTGTTTATTACCTAATACTTCATCACCTACAGTTTTTTCTTTGAAAAGGCATTTTTTGACAATTGATAATTCGTTATTAATCTTAGGAGAATAGTTATCTTCAATAATCATTTTTTCAATAGACGACATTTTACTGGATGAATTAACTTGTTGTTTATCAATATTTTGTTTTACTTCAGAATCATTTTTGTTACCATCTGTTTCAAATTGTGGTAGTTTTATAGATGAATAAGGACTTGTCAATAAAATATCTTTATTTGACTTAACTACAAAAAGTTAGACAATTTTATAAAAATGCAATGTAGATATAAAAAAAGTATGACCTATTATGGAAATACTAATGCTTCCCATTTATACATTTTGAAGTATTTGTGCAAAATACACTAATTTATTCAATATTGGTGTTATTATTTGTTAATTCAAAATTGAAATCAAGGATTCTATTGTTTCAAAAATCACATATAGAAAAATTATTTAGAAAAATAATAAGTACCTAACACTTCAATAAATATAAAATACATATTATAATTATCAACATATTTACTTTGCTGTAACGTACCATTATCGTCTATACATTTCATGGTCCATAGGGGATCTTTGTCTGAGTCATAACCATTATCGTTACATTCAAGCAATAAGTCTATAATACTATCTTCTGTAGATTTATTGAGATAATTTACAGGTGACTGGTTTGATTTTGAAAGTTCTAAAACGTACAGAATTTTATTGCCTTAATAATTATTAATTTGTAACTTTATTTTTTATTTTATAAAAATTTATTTATATATTAGTTTGTTATAATATGTATACCAGAAACATAATCCTTAAATCGAGGACAACTACTAGGCATTGTATGAGAAATATCAACTGCCGTATCTTTTGTAAACTTAGGTAATGATTTAACTTTTCTTTTATTTAAATAACCATCATCATCCTCTGTAGTTTCAAGGTCAGATTTGAGAGTAGCTTTTTGAAGTTTTAACCTGGCTTGAGATAATGAACCTAAATATAAAGTAATATGTCACTTAGAATAAATTAACAAAAAATATAAAGTAATTAAAATAAATAATACATACTGTATGATTGATTTCCAACTTTTCGAGCAGGTAGAAAGAAAAAATCGCTTTTATTTGGTTTGATTCGTTTTTCGATTGATTTTTTTACCATTTTTGAGTTTTTAGGCCAAGCACACCGTCCTTTAAACGCCCATGAGTCAGGAACAGCCTCAATGCTGTTATCTTGAGTAAAATTTATAATAATCCACCTTGACATCTAAGAACCAAATAATGTAATATTGTGAAACATTACACAGATACATAATAATAAAACGAATAGATACTAACAAAATAGCTTTGGATTTATATTTGTACATAACTGTTAACAGTAACAATGTAGTATTATTATAACATATTAAATATAAAATAGGTATATTAAGATCTGATATTTAAAAATATTATCTAATAAATGTACAAGTAAATAACATACATTTTAATTAATAACATGCAAGTTATTAGACTTAATCCATAAGTGCATTATAAATAGGTAGGTATTAACTATTAAGTAATACAGAAATATATACATTATTATGTCACTTAATAGGTAGTAGGTAGTATAAAAGGTATAAGCTATTAAATAGTTGAATGTAAAATGGGCATAGCCACTAATTGATTTTCATTTTTTAAAATCATAACTTTTTTACTAATATCAGATAATTTCCAACTTCTTATATTATCTGAAAGATTTTCTACTAAAAATATATCTAACTTAGAAGAATCAATTGGTTCACTAAAAAATGGCAAAACTGACTTAAAATATTTTCCCAAAATCATTATTTCATTATTAGATATAATATTGAGACATTTTACAACTTGCTTGTCTTTAGTTAAAATAAAACTATCATTTTCTTTTTTAATTTTAATTTTTATTCTTTGGAATGATAAGTTATAGTATTGAAGTCCTCTTAGATTTTCAAGTAATGGACCATTTGTATGAGTTTTTTGAAGGATTGGGTTTTCAGCAAAAATTTGTTTTTGTATGTTTGTAATATTAATGTTATCTTTTGTATTAGAATACTTTTCAAAATATCGGTTAACAATTTGCTGTAAAGGCATTTCATGTTTTCTAATCAATGATTTTAATTCTTTCATGTAATTTTCAAATACAAAACAACTACAATTATCCAGAGGGCCAAACTGATCATAATCATCACATATATGAAGGAGGCCATGGACATTATGTGATATAAAATGATTGCCATAAATTAATTGGAATTTTTGTACAAAATAATCTAATAATTTCCGAGCATATCCAATTAAATATTTATAATCAGGACTTAGTAATATTATCATTGAGATATTTAATATCATAAAATGATGATAACATTCTTCATTTTGAATCGATTTAAGTACTACTGGTCCAAAATATAATAAAAACATACGATACTCAGTAGCTTTCCAGCGCATGATATCCTGGACCCCCCTTATTTTACGTGCAAAATCTGATGGTAAACAGGTGTTTAAAGACAAAAGCAAATTTGACAATTCATCTATTTTCTTGGCACGAATACGAACTGTTAAAGGGCCTTTATTAATCCATAGAAGTAACAATTTCTTCATAACCCCAAGACAAACCAGGTGCATATAATCTAAAGGAAAAAATGTTACAACATTGAAATTAGGCAGTTCTATTAAATTTGACTTGGTTTCAGTAGAAATATGATAATCTTCATCTAATCCGGATAAGTAAGCTTCATGAGTTCTTTCCATAGATTTGGTACATGAATATGGAAAACAAACTCTATTATTTGTATATTCACCTTCAATACAACATCTTGTACAAGATGAAAAACCAGAATGGCCCTTAATTTTTAAAATGAAAGATTTTGCTGGAGTGTCACAGCAAATTATATTTATGGAAACTTCTAAATGAACATTATTTATATAAATTCCATTGTTAATAAGATTAACAGCCTCAGTAACAAATTCTAATAGATACTCATTACTGTCTTTGGGTTTTTCAAAACCATAATATATTCCCACAGGAAAAACTTTTTTATGGAAAGGGAGATCAGTAATAATATATGCCATAATAGGCCAAAGTTGTCCGCCACTACTTTTTGATATAGGCAGTCCATCTATACCAATTGCCAATTTAATGGATTTTAAATCTGATGATGCATATCTTAATATACCTTTTGCCAGGCCAAAATGAAAATATGATCCTGGTTCAACAGTTCGAATATTAAATGATGTTTGCTTAGGTGTGGCTAAAAGTGTTCTACAATCAACCGGGAAGTGACTAAAACAAATATGTTCTTTCAAACCTTTTAATAAACCACTTACAGCATTTTGTGGTATATTAAATGTAGTGGCCCAGTTAGACAAAAAGTCTAAAGTAAGATCAGAAGTAAAATTACTTGGAGGACTATTATGAATATTTTGAATTTGTTCAGAAAATGATGTGTTTGATGTTGGAATGTTACTAACAGTAGAATCTTGTGATAATATTATGTTGGTCAAATTAGAATTAACTGTTGATGTTGAACTGAAGCTAGTTGATGAAATATTGTTATTAAGGTTGTTATTAATTGATTGTTGAGATATTACATTAGATTTTGTTTCATTATTATTATACATTTTAGTTTCAGAATTTAGAACTACACAATTATTAGTTTCATATAAACTATTTATAATTTCAAGCTCGTTCTTAATTTTTCTACGTTTTGTACGTGCACTGCTTTGAATCATTTTTAATTAAATATGTTAAAAATGGTTTGTAATATACCTATATATTATATCCAAATAATAATATAAATACTAATATAATACTAATAATTAATATAATAATTATTAATTCGTAACAACAAACGAAACAATCTATCCAACGAACGTAGGTAGGTATATCAGTATATGGGTACCAAAAGTGATGCGGTAATATTATGGTGAATTGAACAGTAGTACTGTAGTAGGTACACGACTATTACGACTAACCTCAAAAACAAACACAGCGCTGATATATCAAAAATAAAGATTTACACGAAGAAAAAATGAATAATACATCGACAACATAGCATTATAGTAGCATCAATGTTTTAAATTTTTATTTTGGGTAAATTGAGTTGAAAACGGTGACGGCGAGTAAAACAATATTGTTTATATGGTATCGACAAGCATAAATGACGAGAAAGAAAAGACGACTTCTATTGCATTTTTAACTATTTACACTGGCGACTAGCACACGTAACTCGAAAATTCGCAATATTGGAGCACAAAAACGACAAAAAAATAAGTTACTGAATAAATATTAATAATGGTACTTACCATAAGCAAAACACGAGAGTACCGGACGCGAAAACGAAAATTTTAATAGGTATCTAATTAGAAAAACTTAAATGAACGCAGCCACGAGGAATAAACCAAACTGAAAAGTCTGCACTGTCTGCAGTTCTGCACGTCATCACATAGAATAAACACCAAAGACCATGACGTCCATTTTAACTTTTGTTAATGCGCACGGCAATAGCGCATCGCTTATCGGTCGATCTTCGATGAGCTTCGTTAGCACTCGGTCCTATAACGTCTCTAAACATTCGATGACCAAAATACGCTGTCACGCGGATTTGTATGATATTTTCAACCGCTGAACCGCGGTCATTTCGAAATTTCAAATAATTACAATTTATTATAATAATTTATGTAGCTTTAGTACATATAATGTTTAATGGACAGACGAGGTACAGTTAGCATGTTTTATCATACAAATAAAAAGAAGATAGCTCTACTCAAAGTTTTGATTGATATATTATATTCTAATACCTGCCTACTTTAAACGCTTATAACTTATAAGTTATAGGTAGAAATTTTATTGTATACTATAAACTGTACAGCAAAGTTAAACTTAAATCAATTGTGCATGCATATATTTTTATAATATTTATTCACAGTATTTATACAGTAGGTATGTAGTTGAAATTCTAGTATAATAAAATAATAGTATATTATATAATTATAATATTATTTACATTAACATGTACTTACGTCTTACACCACGAAGTAAAATAACAACCAACTTCACATACAGAATCGGTGGACGAACGATATATTCCCACGAATATATTATATACATGAATTATTATTAATAATACCATTGATTAAATATACTAATAGGTATAACGTATAATGGCAACCGCACTGCCAGTTTATTTGAAAAATTTCAAAATCAATAACTCTAATATTTTCAAATTGAACAAGCAAAAACAATTATATAAGTAATTGAAGAGTATTATTATTAATACTTAACAGATAAAAGTGGTAATGTGGTATGGAAATGGAGTACTACGTCATAAATATTGGACATGGCGACAATTAGGTACTTAATATATACGCAGAGAAAATAAAATACTCTGTATTAAAAGGAATTATTTTATTTTCGATTTTAGATAATATAAAATGCATAAGTTATAATTAATTATTTTACAAATTATTAGTGTACCTACTGTACCTAATATTGATTATCGGTATCCCATTCTATAAACGCGGAAATGCGGAATAATATTACTTCAGCAGTTCGGCCTCCGACGATCGTGCTTGACGCGTATAATAATATAATATTTATTTTTGGCCGTATCGCTGGTTATACCATAATATTGACATGACGATTACAGTTCTCTAAATGTATAACAATAATACCCTTATAATATATATAATAATAATATTATATAATACGATAATAATAATTTTATTGTCTCATCGTCTGCATCCATTCCTTCGTCTTTAAATTAAAACTACTGCACTTGCTCGTTTTTATTTTTATTAAATTATGTGTTTTTATCTAAATACTATATAGTTTATATTATTACATTGTGGCTTATAACTCCAGTGGGTGGAGAGTGTCCTAAGTGTCCTTGTTATTCTTGTTTTTATAATGTATAAAAGTAAATTGAGCTATATTATATATATTAAACTAAGTTAGCTTAAGTACATTATATCTATTCTTAAGAGTCGGCTTTTTTTTTTGATATTTATGTCTAAATATATATATGAGTATGATAATGAAACTAAACTATATGAACTGCAGTCTGAAGTAAAATACAAATGATTTTATTATAAAAATATATTATATTAAAAATACAGCGATTATGAAATGTACGTAGAACATTCAGAATTAAATGTTATTTTAAATTATTTATTTATTGTTAAGGAAATGTTTTTTAGAAATTGTAATTAAAATATTTTAAATTTAACAAACTCAAAATATTCAAAGAATATTTCCAAAATAATATTATATTATGTTAGAAAATGTATGTTATTATTGTTGCCGCCGCAACATAATTCTAAAATAATATAAAATAGTTATCGATATCAGACAGCTGGACACACACACACACACTATCAACTGTTACCATAATATTTATTTTTGTATGTACCTATTTGAATGTGTCTTGTGAGTTATATAACATGTAGATTACACCGCGTTATCGTACGCCGCCGCCGTGCATCTGCTTCGATATATTAACGCGGCCGGCGAAATTATAAGGATTCAGGCCGGCCCAGTCGTAATATAATATTATAAAAGTTTAGTCTTCTCTCCAGCGTTGCTGTATAACGCCTGTTTACGTGCACTATTCGCCGTTGTACGTCGTTTTATATATTTTAAAAATTGTATTTTGTGTACGCTAGGCAAGTCGCAAATCGCCACTGATTTAATTTATATTATATTATCGTATTTTTGTTGGGCGCTAATCGCCACTATTATTATATTGTGTGTGCGCTAATCGCCACCAATTTTACATGTTTATTTTTTATACGCAATATTGAATTTTTGTAGGCACTAATTGCCTCAAAATTGATTATATTATTATTATACTGTGTGCGCGCTAATCGCCACCAATTTTAAACATTTTATTTTATATGCAACGTTGAATTTTTATAGGCGCTAATCGTCTTTTGAATTATACACCTATTATTTTTATTATTATTTATTTTGTGTATTATTTCAATTATTGTTTTCGTGTTGTGTTTTGTGAAAATATATTATCGTAGGTAGCGGCTGGCCAGCAGTTCTCCGTCTAATTACGTGAGTTATATTGTTTATTACCGTATTAGTATTTATTATATGTTTTATACAAATATTATAATATTATATATCTATTGTTGAGCCAAAGGGGCTATATTTTCAACACTATTTTTACCTGTTGGGCCAGAAGGGCCGTAATTTATTTATTATATGATTGTTTATTATATTATATTTTACTTTCCATTACCAATTTGAGTTACCATTTTTATTAGAGTTACCTATCCGTTTTAGCATTTAAGAGTACACACACACAACACAGATAATACACATAATTACACTACACGCATTACGTAGCTCGACAGTTTTTTGCTCGGCGATCCCGACCACTGCTGTTCGAGCTATTACACCACTACACACCCAGCTAGTCCTTCAAAACATATTTTTTAGACCTAAGTGTTAGTGGTGAGCAACATTCATAGGTGTCCGGGGTGCGCGTATTATCGTCATACGCTCAAGGCCCGTTCAATTATAATATTTGTACGTAATTTTAATTTTAATATTATAAAAAAACCATAATGAGCACGTTTAAGAAATATTGAAGATTTAATATTTCTTTTTTAATAATTCAATAACATTATAATAACATAATAATTACAATATTTATAATTTAATCAAGTACTAAAGTTATAATAACATTAATGTTACGAAATTGTTGTCTGGGTTAGTATATTTTCACCCGGGAGGTAACTATATCCTAGTATATTTTCACCCGGGAGGTAAGTATATACTAGTATACTTTCACCCAGGAGGTAACTATATCCTAGTATATTTTTACCCCCCTTTAAAGTACATTTTTACCGGGGGGGTAACTATATCCTAGTCTATTTTCACCCGGGGTTAAAAATATCCTAGTTTATATTTACCCCCGGTAATTATAACCTAGGATATATTTACCGGGAGGGGGTAAAAATTACTGGGGGTAATTATAGCCTGTTACACCGGCACAATTAGAACGGCCAAATCTAACATTAATGAACATCATGGCATATGGGCTGCCATTGTGGTCTTCAATAGCAGCTTGGATGTCCTGCTAAAACCGCATCTGACTACTATCCATACAGTCACCATAGAAGTCGCCTTCCCTGGTCAACCCCTTATTGACTTGGTTTCGAGTTATTTCCAATATAGAAAACCCACAACATCTTTCGTTCGCGAAATCACAGCATTTCATCCGCTAATGGCAAACAGAACTATCATGTGCATCGATGTGAATGCCTTCTCACACATGTGGCATGACCACAGACGAAACTATAAAGGACAAATTGTCGAGAATATGATAAGGGAATTAAACTTGATTGTCCTCAACCAACCTGGCAATGAGCACACCTTCCAAGGTCCCAGTGGTCGTAGCAATGTTGACGTAACATTGGCGTCCCCCAGAATTACAAACAGCATCAGAGACTGGCGTGTCCTAAAAGGGAACAATGCTAGTGACCACCTAATGATCAGTTTCTCCGTCACTGAACATATTCCGGAACTGTGGCAATCCCCCAGGACCGTTTACATGGACCGCAAGATAGCTTTTTAGGAGGCAGTGAGACACTCCCTTAAGTCCTTGCTTGTGATGGCGCCATTAATGATTCTGCAGAGCACATCACCAATAGCTTGACATCCGCATGCAAGCGTACACTACCTAAGTCGGCTGGCAATAGGAATAGGCGTCCCCCTAGGTGGAACGCGGAAGTTGCCAACTCTCGCCGTCTTCTTAAACAAGAACATAGAGCCATGCTTCGTCTAAGCTCAATAGAGTCAAGACAGGCATTCAAAAAGGCTAGAAACTCGCATGTGAATAACATCAAAAGGCAAAGAATTCCATCTGGCATAAACTAGCTGAAGAGCCAGCGGTGTCCGGTAATCATTGGGGGAAAAATCACGAAATGGCTTATAAAGGGTAAAAAAAAGCAATCCATACCTTCAGTACTGCGCATGCAAGACGGAAGTTACACAAAGTGCATGAACGACTCCATAAGTTATATGATGAGCGAACTTATACCAACATCGGAATCAGACCCCATCATTGCGCATGGGCATGTTGAAAATCTGTTACCACCCCAGATTACGGCCGAAGAGCTGACTATGGTCGTTAAGAAACAGAGAAATAGCGCCCCAGGGGCTGATGGCCTATCGGAAAGGATAATCAAGGCAGCCTGGCCAGCCCTATGCCACCACATGCTTCGCCTCGTTAACAACTGTCTCAAATTTGGCACTTTCCCTGATCCCTGGAAGAATGCCAGAATTGTTGTACTAATTAAGCATAGAGACAAGGATCCGTTGGTCCCGAAGAGTTACAGGCCGATAAGCCTCCTTCCAGTCCTGGGAAAGATCCTGGAGGAAGTCATATGTGACATCTTAGAAAAAGAAATTGGCAGCAGCCTTAGTACTGACCAACATTGCTTTAGACCTGAAAAATCAACATCTTCCGCCTTGTCAGAAGTCCAAAAATGGATCACTCAGAACGGCAGTCATGTGCTCGGAAGCTTTCTAGACATTAGTGGAGCTTTTGACAATGTCCGATGGCATACATTAATCGAAGACTTGCACGCGCTTCGCTGCAGCTCGAACGTCACAGCTATCACAATGAGTTACTTGTCCAATAGAACTGCCACATACCAGGTTTGAGGCTCTGAGAAAACCATAACCCTAACCAGAGGATGCCCTTAGGGCTCAAAATTCGGTCCCAGGTTATGGAATGTTGCAATGGACCCCCTACTGAAAGAATCATATCCAGAAGGTACCAAGCTAGTGGCCTATGCGGATGACATTGCCCTCCTTGTACGCGGCAACACAAGGTCCGAGGTGATTTACAAGACCGAAGAATCCCTCAAAATCATAGCATCATGGGCTACGCACAGAGGTCTTAAATTCTCCCAAGAGAAATCAGTAATGGTACCCCTCAAGGGCGGCCTCGTCCCGGGCTTCACTGCGTCCTTTGATGGTGAACGAATTAAGTCAGTCTCCGAAACCAAGTACCTTGGTCTCTATCTTAGCGAAGGCTTCAACTTCCACAGCCATGCCACTAGACTACTTGACTCCAGCACTGATGTTTTCTACAGGCTAAAATCGTTGAGAAAATCAAAATGGGGTGTCTGGTCAGCACTCGCGCTTATTATATACAAGGCAGTTTACGTACCCAGGATCCTCTATGGAGCAAGCATCTGGTTCCCATCAGTGGCAAACTCAGTATCGAAAAGAAAAATGGAAACTGCACAGAGAAGAGTTCTTCTCGCAGTTACTGGTGCATATAATACGGTATCAACGAGAGCTCTACAGGTACTAGCGGGTTTACCACCAATCTACCTACTCATCGAATCGGCAATAAGAATCAAAAATGGCATGTCAAGATCTGAATCAGAATCAATCTTAGTAAATCAATGGCAGCACTTATGGGATACATCCACCAAAGGACGCCGAACTCACAAGTTCTTCCCGGACATCCGTGTCAGAGTCCAGACCCCGATTCCTTTTGGTCACTACATATCGCAGATGATAACTGGTCACGGTGACTTCAATGGCAAATTGCATTATTTCAGCTTAACCGACTCTCCACTTAGCAGCTGCGGCCATGAATACGAGTCAGCAAACCACATGCTGTATACATGCCCTAATTACAATGACCTCAGAATCAGACTCAAGGACTCCATTCGAACCAGTGGAGCAACATGGCCATATGAACTATCAGAATTCGCAAAATCTAAAATCTCGTGGGCTGCCCTCGAAAAGTTCACGCAAGATGCTCTAATCAGGAAAAAGAACATACGGCTCGAGGAAAGGATTCGGCTTCGAGAGGAAGCTGAACAGGAAGCTCAACCTAACCAGTAGAACTACATCGTTCTACATCAGCGCAAGGCCCATCTTAGGATGGGATGGGTCTGACGTCCCCACGCTGCCTGAGTCAATCCACCGACCGGGGGTGGGGTCGAGGCTGTGTTTAAATACCAGTATCGACCATAAACCCGTACAGCGGGGTCGGGGGAGCTCCATGGCCGCAAAGTTCATGCCCCCGGCACTTGAGGCCCTAACAACATCAAGGGCCTCTGGAGTTGGACTCGCTGGGGCTGTGGTTTGCGCTAGTTATGACCACTAGCGGAGACGCTAAGTCAGAAAGTAGGTAATTCTAATTCTGTCCCTATCTACTAGTGCCGTTTCGACTGCGGCGTAGTACGGACGTGGGTTTCCACAGTTCTCGAGCGCCCTCTAACGGATTTTCACTGCAGAAGTGCAAACTCCGTGAGTTCTTAACCGTTTTTTGTGTTTCTTCGCTTAAATAGTGCATAACAAGTGCGCGAAAGGACCGGTGTCGATTTCGAGTCAGTCCTATAAAATCTACCCCCCGTGGGGAGGCATTTAGGTTGTCCCATAAGGATAGCAGGGCCGCCCGCGTTGAAGTGCCAAACTTTTTCACATCAGACTTCTGACGGGTCAGAAGAGTGACCACTGCGGTTCGGAGAACTAATTTTGGATCAAGGTCAGTGAATTATCATACATAAGTGTATTCGGGCAGTTCTTCCCCCACGATTACATATAAGTGACCATATCTTAGTCGATATTAGACTTAGAGCCCCGGAGTAAGTGCCTATGGCCTTATTTGCGCCTAGGCAAATTTCCCCCCATAGGGAACAAGAGCACCTCCCCCCCCCCGGGGCTTAGGTACTTTTTCAGCGTAAATTGTCCAGGAGGCTCCTAGGACCCACCACGTCACGGGGAAAGTTGGGGTTTTGATCCCCTCCCCTCAAAAACCCTCTCTCAAAAATGACGGATAGGGACAATGAGAATTTGGACGAAGAAATGAATGGATCAACAACACATATGGATGTGCAAGCTGGCACAAGCCAACAGCAGTTAATGAGGTCGCCACCGTCGCCTGGGGAGGCTCCAGGGAGCAAAAAACACAGGGCTTCACCTGACCCAGCACTAGTGGCCAGGGAAGCCATCAAGTGGATCCGCTACACGCTGGAGGTTGCGGCCACGAAAAAATCGTCCATGACTGTGGAAATACAGCGCAGCATGTTCGAAAAATTGAAGGATTTGGAAACAGCAGTACATGACATGGTGGTGTCGAGTCTCCAATTGTCCTGCAAATTGGAAGAGGCCAGAAGATCGGCAGAGATCTGTGTGGGGGCAGCTGCAGCGCAGTGCGGGACGGAACTGCGTCTCAGAGAATCGGCCCATGAACAGACACTTGAGGCGGTCGTCGCTAGATACACCGAAAAAACGGCAATCAGGGCGTCCGAGACAGCAGCTATGGCGGAGCAGGCACTGGACGCTCAGAAGAAGGTGGTGGACATGAAGCCAAGGGACCAGGAGTCCTCCTTTTCTCAGGTGGTGAGACGGTCCAGAGAACCGAAAAACATCGAAACCCGGAAGGCAGATCGCTCCAAGTCACGGGCGGCGAACCGTAAAAAAAGGATCAAGGAGGAGAGACAGACGGAGCATATTCCTGCGTACGTCATTAAAAACTGCGAGGGAAAAGAACCCAAAGAAGTCAGGGACATGGTATGGAAAGTGGTGGCGCAGAAAGTTAGGCCGAAATGCCATAGCGTGACGACCAAGGAGGGGAAGGTTATAATAAAGCCGCTCAATAAAGAGACAGCGGACGTACTAAAGTCGCTATCTAAAGGCTCATCGCTGATATCCGAGGATAGTCTAAGATGGCCGAGAATCATCATCAGCGGTGTCCAGGCGGAGATGGAACCAGAGCAAATCCAAGAACGCATCCTGACACAAAATGATGAACTGGGCATACCCGAAGGCACGGAGGACACAGTCTTGAAGCCCATTTTCAAGCAAGACAGGAGGGACACGGGGACCACAAACTGGGTTGCAGAAGTTAACCCGAAATACTACGCGAAATTTGAAGATATAGGTTTCATGAGATGTCAAACGCGCGCATATGAGGAGGTAACTCAGTGTTACTCTTGCATGAGGTATGAACACCCTGCGGCCAGGTGCCGGAAAACACAAGTCAGGTGCTCACACTGTGCGAGGCAGGGGCATAAGGCAGCTGACTGACCTGCAGTGGAAGGCGAACCCACATGCGCGAATTGTAGGGGCAAACACAGAGCCCGGGAAAAAACGTGCTAGGCAAGGACGGCCTACCTCCTTGCCTAAATCAGGAGAACGGATTACGGCACCGCCCAATGAGTGTTGCTCCCCTCAAAATCGTTCAGCTGAATATGGGCCAAGCATCAGCAGTAAATGACCAGCTGCTGGACTATTGTCAAAGACGGGCAATAGACATCGCTATGGTCCAGGAACCATATACAAACATGGGCAAGCTGATGGGTTTTGAGGTCGCCCCTTTCAGGTGCTTTTTATCCAAGGACACGAGGCGCAGAGGTAGAACGGAGTACCTGGACCACGGGGCAGCTATTATAGTATTCAACCCTGAGCTAGTGGTCGTACCCCGCGAAGTGGGCAGCACGGAGAACTTCGTCAGTCTTGATTTAGACTGTGGGAGCGAGGGAGTGGTCACCTTAATCAGTGGCTACTTTAAATATAGAGTACCCACGGTACTGCATGTCACAGTCCTGGAAGGGCTCTTGCGATCTGCCGCGGGCAAACTTCTGCTGTCCCTGGATGCCAAAGCTTTCTCCAGGAGGTGGTTTAGAAGGATAACGGACAGAAGAGGCGAGATCCTGATAGCTAGCATTGACGAACACAACCTAGAGATTGCCAATGTAAGGAGCCCATACACCACCTTCCACGGCCCTAGGGGTAGAACTAATATTGATGTAACACTGGCTGATCCGGCTACGAGAAGAAAAATTACTGGCTGGGCTGTAGAGCCTGGGGCCACGTCTAGTGATCACCAACTAATTATGTTCTCCATATGACTCAGCCTTAGAGCCTATGTGAATAGGGAGTCGAGATTTGTTCTGCGGAAAGCGAACCACGAGAAATTGGTCCAGATATATGAGGATATTGCTGCACTACGGGACCATCTTGAAATGAATCCTGATCACCTAGCACGAGAAATCCACGAGGATATTACGGCCGCTGCGATGGTACATGCACCAAGAGCCAAGCGCCGCAGGAAAATAAAGCCGCCATGGTGGAATAGGGAGTTGCAGGAGGCACGGAAAGCTGTAAGGGCAGCAGCGAGAACCCTAGTCCATAACGGCAACCGTCAATACTATAGTAGCAGGAGGAACGCCTATACGTTACTGTTATGAAAAAACAAGCTGGATTCGTGGAGAGCATATTGCACCACGGAAGGCAAGCAACCGTGGGGCAGGTTGTATAGGTGGCTAAGGGATGGAAACAAACCAAGAATAACTTTGGGTCTGATGCGAAGACCAGACGGGACCCACTGTGGTATCATCGACGAGTCAGTTGAGCTATTATTAAATACACTCATACCAAACGATCCGCCACAGCAGAGAGAAGCCCAGAGGCCGAGTCCGGGGTGCGATGTTCTCCCAGTTAGTGAAGCTGATCTCAAGAAGTTGATTTGGTCTATTTCGCCAAGCAGAGCACCGGGAGAGGACGGCATCTCTGGTAGTATGGTACGTGTGCTCTGTCCTTGCCTAGCAGGAAAACTGCTTGGTCTGGACAACACATGTCTACGCGAAGCACGTTTCCCAGAGATGTGGAAATCGGCGCAGGTGATGCCTATCATAAAGGGCGAGGACGGGGACGCTGGCTTGCCGAAGTCATACCGACCAGTTAGCCTTCTACCGGTAATGGGGAAGATCCTCGAAAAGGCTATAAACCAGAGGCTCCAGGAGCAAATTGTCAGGAATCTTTCAGGCAAACAGTATGGTTTCACAAAGGGCAGGTCAACCATGGATGCGGTGGAAAATTTGCTTACCTGGAGCGCCCTGAGGCTCGAAAAATATGTGATTACAGTGTTCTTAGACATAACAGGTGCATTTGACAATCTAGCTTGGGCAGCCCTGCAAATGGACTTGAGTTGCTTGGGAGCTAGCCCCCATATGAGGAGACTGGTTGCGGAGTACTTGTCTGGCCGCACGGCAACAATGACCATTGGAGGCGTCTCCAAGTCGGTAAGGGTCACAAAAGGATGCCCTCAGGGATCCATTTTAGGCCCCGTTCCGTGGAACGTCACAATGGAGTCACTTCTGGGCACAAATTTCCCTGATCACGTGTTAACCGAGGATACTCATGTCCCTATCTACTATCTAGTGAAACCACAGCCAAGGGAACGGGCTTGGAAAAATCAGAAGACCCTATTGAGCTTGACTCTAATCTGGCATTTTTCGGAGACATGCCGAGGTGTAGCATAAGTGGGAGTCGGGGGTCTAGGCGGGCGGTCTCGCGGCCGTCCGTCTCCCCGTCGACCTCGAAATAACACTACTCGCATCGTTTCCCCACTTACTCGGTAGAGCGGAAAGCGCGGTTCCGGCCGCGGGTGCGTCCGGCCGTCGTCCCGTCGCGTCGTCGCCGCGCCGTCGGCCTGTGCCCATTCGTGCCGGGCCGCGGTTGATATTCCGGTAGCGTTAAGCACCAGCCGAGGGCTCCAGGCGTCAAACCGCGGACCGCGTCCGTGCGCGTGCGGCCGGCCGTCAAAAGTCGCAGTCCGTGTGCGCGGTGCTTCCGCGGGCCTGGGCCCTGGTGCGATCCGTATTCCGAGGACACCGCCAGGTGGAGAGTTTGACTGGGGCGGTACATCTGTCAAAAAATAACGCAGGTGTCCTAAGGCCAGCTCAGCGAGGACGGAAACCTCGCGTAGAGCAAAAGAGCAAATGCTGGCTTGATCCCGGACGCTCAGTACGCGTAGGGACTGCGAAAGCATCGGCCTCTCGATCCTCTCGTCCGCTGAAGAGTTTTCAGCGAGAGGTGTCAGAAAAGTTACCACAGGAATAACTGGCTTGTGGCGGCCAACCTGTCCGAGATAGGTGGATGAAACGACAAATTAAAATCTCTGTTAAATGTTTTTCTAAATGTAAACACATAGAAACTGGTTCACTGTATTCTTGTTTGTATAGATTGTATATAATAGAAATATTTAAATTTGGACTTAAATAGTTTTTGTTCATATTATCATTTCTAGAGTAATGCGATGTAGAAGTTTGAAATTTCTTTATGAATTCTCTAACTTCAGAAATTTTATCAATGGGAACTTTATTCGCAGCATTTCCTCTACCACGGCGATCTTTAGGTGGAATAGTTCCTTCAAGTTTATCAACTAAGGCTCTAGTAATACGACCATCTGATATGTTAAATGATTTTTTAAAAAAATCTTTACATACTTTTATAGTTATGCCAGTCTCTAATGGCAAATAATATATACGACTAAACTCTTTACGTGAATTACTACTATTCTTAACATAACTTCTTTTTTTTTTTTCATAATATTGATGATACTACATAAATATGAAGTTTGTAGATCGTGACTTCCCAAGGAGTAGTATGAATCAAATATTTTTTTTTTTTTGATCAAATGTAAGTAAATTGTGACATTTTCCATTACATAAGCACTGAACATCTTTATATTGTTTTACTGGAATTATTTTACCCCTACTGCTAATTTATTGTTTACCTGAATTTCTTAACGATTTTCTTATATTTCTTTTCCATTTGGTTTCATTTTTAAGTCTTTTCCGGCCTTTGTTTTCACCATCACTAGTTTCACTTTGAACATCATCAGCTTGAATCTCACTTTCAGAACTTGTATCATTTGATTCCGATGGCACATATGATGTTGATGAATATTCATCTTCGGAATCCGTGAATTGAATATTTAGATCTGTTAAGTTTTAATATTAACATTTTTGTTTTATTTGTATGAACAGTACATTAAAATTTATGTTATTACCTTTAGACATTACAAAGCTTGCTCTTTAATCTTAAACGGACTTACACTAAAAAAATGTAGGTAACTACTAAATATATTATTTACGATAACACGAATTTATTATTATTTATTATGATACCACAATGGCTTATCAAACAATTTGAATATTATGTGATGATAACAATAGTGGCCTATTCCACATACATGTAGTGAGCCGGTCCTGGTATAGATGGCTCAACACGATTTTACGACGAAGTCCACTTTGTCGTCTATCTTCTTCGGAAAGCGTAAGAAATTTGTAGTAAATAAACAACTCGGTTTTTATAAGTTTGAAAATCAAGTTATTTATTAACTGAGACAGAGTAAAATAATAATATTAACGACTGGCCCGATGTGTTGTTAAGTATAGAACAACGCCACCGGTCCACGCGTACTTGAGGCTTAACTATGTCTGAAACTTAATACTACCACAACCTTTTTATATAAAACTAATCATGGACGTAGTCCCCGAATATACGTGTGTGTCATGGTAAACCGGAACACAAGTTTCGTGTTTACGACGACACGATTATTAAATGCGTATTAGCTTTCTAAATATTCATATAACTAGCTCTATAAAATAATATAAACAATATACGTATCTTAATTCTACGCATTCATATAACAAGAATATAATACTAGATCTATAAATTGGATATATAAAATTATTGCAAATAGTATCAGCTCAAAGGTAATAAAAAAATAAAGTAATAAAAATAAAGTAATAAAATAGTAATATGGTCGGATTACTACACTCCTCCCCTTTAAGACAAAAATCACCGATTTTTGCTGTTTAATATGAAGTTTTCATTTTCGGGTATAATGGTACTGATTGTTCACCTGGGTCGTCATTGTACTGTTCCATGACTACTGGTGGTTGTGAACTTGGTGTTGTTGTATTATTTTGTTCGTTTCGAAACACTACGGAAGTACACCGGGTCATTCTTCTTCGTGCTCTGTATTGTTGTAATAAATGTGTAAAAATGTTAATTATAAAAATAAAATTCCGCAACCTCCGATGGAAAATGTTATCACTAAAACATATTCATATATCGTTATTTTGTATTTAAGATTTTCTAAATCGCTTATGTTATTGTTTAGAAATTGTAAGTAACTATGTGTATTTGAAACTGCGTTTAAATCGTCCATTCTGTTGTTAATTATGTCTTTGGTTTCTATTGTCGCTAAATTTGTTAGTTTCATTTCTGGTTCTATCATTGAGTTTGGGATGAAGTCTGGGTAAGATTCTTGATTAATTCTCCCTGGAATTAATACATCTCGTGTTGCATATCCTTTGCATGTGGAGTTCAGGCGTATAATACCTACTCCTTCTATTGTATGGCTGCTTGATTCTTTATCGGAGTCACACATAACGAAAACTGTCTCTCCACTTGATGCGTATAACCAAGCGTTTTGAAACTCAAGTTTGTGAAAAATAGTTGTATTTATCTGTATTTGTCGTATTTCGCAACTTTTAGGTACTTTAAACTGGATCTTGTAGTAATTGTATTTCGCATATTGGTCTTGTGTTTCTGGGATGTAAAGGATTAATTTCAGGACATAAAAGGAAATTATGAGCTGATTTACATACTGAGTAGTGAAATTGGTCATAAGTTGTATACAATTCTTTCGTTTTGCTAATTGCTAAAAAGTTATAACTAGGCTTAATATAAATACAGTTTGTTAGTTTACATACAGGTTTAGGTATTAAATGATATAATGTTAGTTCATTTTGATATACTAAAGGTAACGTAATAATAAATACAATTCTGTTATCAGAACAATATACTGCCAAATCTGAGAGTCTGAGTAATTCATAAGCGTTTACTAGGTCAAGTTCGATTGGTAGTTCTGTTCCTGATGGTAAAGATACTTTGATGTCCCTTAGTTGTTTCCAAAAGGGTGTTTGTTTCATAAATGTATTTAGTAAGTACTAAGTTTGCGAAACTAAAATGAATCGAAAGGTAATTTTTCATAAGCTGGTCAGTAGTCTTATTTTTTAGGTCGTCTGACGTTATCTCTATTTTTTTATTTTTTAAATCCTCTTGATCTTGTTTTAAACGAATAATTTTTATTTGCTCCTCGATAAGTTTAATTTGATTATCGTTAGTACCCGTAAATCGATTAATAATTGTGTTAAATTTGTTCAT
The DNA here is from genome assembly GCF_020184175.1 of Aphis gossypii. Classification (NCBI taxonomy): domain Eukaryota; kingdom Metazoa; phylum Arthropoda; class Insecta; order Hemiptera; family Aphididae; genus Aphis; species Aphis gossypii. The sequence goes on from NC_065532.1 coordinate 22,661,863, forward strand.
ACAATCTGCGTTGCATAACCCGAACAAGAGTCGCGCCGTTTTACTTATTTTATCTACGATGCTACGTCTGGTTTTAGTTGTGAGAGTACGGGATTTTTACGGTCCCAATAAACCACCCATGAGTAAAGGGGAACACTTTACTCACGACCTGTGAGCCGCACCGCGTGATGACCCAAGGGCCAAGTCGTTGGAACTCACAGGCTTTGATACACGCAGTGACGAATGAACGTCAAAGATTTATTTAAAGGGGAAAAAAAAATATAATATTAATAAATAATGAGAATACAGAGTATTAGGGTGATCACGTGGGTATAATTTACATGTTTAACATAATTGAATTAATAATTTAATGTGGCTCTCGCACACAGAATTACAATAGTTTGATAATAAAAGGAGCATACTGTTTTAGTATAATTCCGGGAGGCACCTGTCAAACATTAGGAATAATAATATGAGGAAACAACGAATCTTCGGATCGGCCCGCGAGGTTCGACGGACTGTGAAGATGATATTTTATTATGTTACCTCGCCGACCGTTGGGTTACCGTCCGGCATATCGCTAAGGACGGTAAATACGGGAGAGAGAAAAAGAAAAAGAAAACATGTCTATTAAATAATATGCATATTAGAGAATAATATAATAAGGGTTTTGGGGGGAACATGGATTTTCGGAGAGATATATTACGCAATTGACGTGACCTCCACGCTGATGACTGGAGTTGTTGATGTGATTGACCGACGGCTGTGGTAGGCTGGTCGGGTGACCAATTGATGTCGTAGTGGGGAAGGTCAGGGTAGGTATATTACGGGACTTTACAATATTTCGGGGTGTACGGTATAATTGCCTGCGGGCCGTACCGGCGGACGCGACGAAAGCGCTGGAGGCGACGGGCGGCGGACAACCGCGGCACGTCGGCGACGAACACTGCATGGTGAAGGGGGGGACGGGGAACATTAATTGCATAATACTGCGGTAATTTCTGCATTAGCGCGCGATAATCATAATAATGTATAAATAAGGTACGCTCATTAGTGGCAATATGGGTACAGGTATGTTTGTACTTATAATAATATTGGTACAAAAAATACTGTGACGTTACATAGTTTTGAAACCTATTGAAGAAAATACTAGATCTTTTTTATGTTTAATCTCGTTAAGAAGTTTTAAAGTAAATGGTAAAAAGTCCCCACTGTGGTTGTCTACGTTATTTTTAATTGACGCACACATTACTTCAGTGTCATTTATAAATTGGTCAACTTTCCCCCAACGTTGCTCATATGTTGTTATGTTAATGTATGCGGTTAATTCCCAAGAAGTGGTTACTATTTTAATTGGTCCTCGATTTTCGTAATAGATACCCGATTGCTGTGAGAATTTGTCGTCAGTAAATCGTTGAGTGTTCACTCCAACATAAAAAAATGTCAGTGTAAATAAAATCCTGAAACAATTTAATGTGTTAGGAAAAAAAAAAATAAAAAAAAAATTATAAAGTTGTTTCAAAATATTTTTTTGTATTATTTTTGTGGATTCTATAATCCTTCCTGCCCTTCTTTATTGTTAAGTTCTCATTTCCATGCACATGTGTGACTTCGAAAGGTCCCGTCCAATTTCGGCTTAATGTGTTTCTTTTATTTTGTTCTTTTATTAATACCTTGTCTCCCACATGTATTTCTATTGGGTTGCATGTTTTATCATAATTTTGTTTGTTGTCAAGTTTTTTTTTCAATTAAATTGTCCCGTGCGAGTTTTTGAGTTTCTTGCATTACTCTTTTTAGGTCTAATGCGTAATTTTCGTAATTGTATTGTGGCTCGGGTTCCTTGAGAAAAGTGGTCGGTATATTAGGTTTTTTTCCAAAATTAATCGAATGGTGTAAACCTGTAGAAGTGTGAACAGTCGTTATATGTGAACATTGCGTAACATAACAAATTGTCCCAATATTGTCTTTGTCAACGAAACTCCTCAAGTATGTTTCAAAGTTTTATGGGATCGTCTAAATAGCCATTGGTCTGTGGAGCCACGGAGTGGTCTTATGTTTGCGATGTTTAATAGTTTACTGTGTGTTTAAAAAGGTCCGATAAAAAATTAGTTCCACAGCTGTAATATAGAATTTGGTATTCCGTATATGCATACGAAATATTCCACGAAAGCTTGTGCAACCGTTGTTGCGTCCGTGCTAGTGTTGCGTGCCAGTATCAGATTTGAATCCAAATAGTTAATTTGAATGAAAGTTAAACTTAATAACGTAATATGTTTTATTGCATACAAACAAAATACATGTAACAAATTAAATAAGTGGCTGAGTGACGTGAAAGTGCTCTGTTGTTGATAGCTTTGGTACATCTGCCGTTGCTGGTCTTCGGGCTCCCTTATATATTGTGGTGCGTCTCTTGTTTACGTCGTGTTTTCGCCTTCTGGGTAAAACCAGGTGTCCTTGTTGTTGTTGTTGCAAATTCGGACACGAATTTGAGAATGTGTATAACATCTCAAATGCATCATTAGTGCACTGTAATTATTGGTGCGCTTACTATCCCGACACGTGTCATGGTCATAGTAGCATCCGCATTACCCTTGACATGAGGCATGGTCATACTAACTTAGCCTTGTAGTCTCGTAGATATCTTATAGATATCTCGTAGCCCATAACACCTCCCCACAAAAAAAAGGTTTATGTCTGCAAGACAGAAATCTTTACAATTTTCTTAAATGCACTCAGTTACACTTACAAATTCAGTTTACATTGGTAACTTAATAATAATATTAGTTATATCAAATTTTAAATAAATCAAGAATACAATATAAAGTATGTTAGTACAGTATATATTATTAATATATATATTTAAATATTTGAATCTCCTTCACCTTGAATAATACAATTAAAATAATAAAATAAATTTGTGAATAATTAATTAACATTACACACGAACGTTACGTTCTACCCATATACCAAATTAAATAACTGAATAACTGAATCTACACATAGGTATAAAATTAATATTAATATTTTAAAATGCTTTATTAAGTTTTCATATCGTTTTTTTTTTATGATAATATGATTAAATATATTATATTTATTGATTATTATATTATACTTATTTTTATATTATTTGTTATTATTTATTATTATTATTTTTTTTTTACGAATAATAATGAATTATTAATTAAATTTTAAAATTAACGTGGTGATGATGGTGCGCTAAATGGTACTTCATCATATATTTCTGAAGCAAAATTTCCCCTTCTTACATTTCGTATTTGTGATCTATAGTTAGCCAATCTTCTTGGTATATCAATTACTTGGCGATTGCTAACGTATCTACATTTTAATAGTATGTATATGGCTATTATTAATATAATAGATAGTATAGCCAAAATTATTGTAACATACAAAAGATTTGAATGTATGAACTGGTGTTTTTGACTTTGTTCTCTAATAACTTCTTCGTCTATCATTTGCTGAATCTCATCAAGTGATTTTGACACACTGTGCAGATCTGTTAATTGTATTTTTGATGTATTATTCCATACATCGCTCAATTTATATTTATGTATATGTTCAGGTATTTTATTAAATATATTTTGTATTTTAGTATTAGGTACAAAATCTTTATAATTTGTACTCGAAATATCCTCTATAGGAGTCAACACTGCGTCACGTGTGAATACTTGACAATTTATGTCTAATATAGTTATTGCACCTGAAACCTCAACTTCTTGAACAAAAGATTCGGGTAAATCTGTGCAACTTATTGTCAAAGTATCATCTCCAGCATGTATCCATGTGTTTTTATTAAGAATTCTGTGGTAAATGTTTCTAAGTAATGAAAATTTGTTGATAGTACATCCCGTTTGAGATGCATCCGGTGCTTTAAATATTTGCATTTCACATGGTGTATTATCATTGTTATCTAACATTGGCTGTGTAGCCTTGCATATTCTGTATATTGCTGTTTCAATGCAATCTTTCATCTCTTTTTCCGTGTAGGTAGTAAATTGTTTTCTATCCTTAGTTATTGCAACGTAAGTATATGTATTTGTGGACATATACCATGAGTCAACTCCATATTCAACAATTTTATTGGTAAAGGTATTATATTATATAATGAAAGTTCTATGTCGACAACCAATGGTATTCTTGTAATAAATACCAATTGTTCATTTTCATAGTATACGCTTATTTTTGTTATTTTTAAAAATTCACTTAATTCTGACGCTTCTGTTCCCATAGGTATGGCATATTGTTTTTTAATTGTTCGTTCTGCTGTTTTCAATGTTGATGCAAGTTCTTGTGGTGTCATAAGACTTGGATGTATTAACCCCTCTCTTGCAGCTGTTATTATCTGTTCCAACGTTGAGGTTTCATACGCATACTGATTAGTTATTATAGTGTATAGATTATGGACTTCGTCAGCCATTAATAAATCTAATACGTCATCAGTTACATTCTGTAATTGCATCATTCTCTCATGTAATTTTTGTTCTTTAGTTGATATTTCTTTATATAGTGCCTCTGTTTGATTTAGTGAACTAGCAATCTTTTTAACTGCTGTTTTCACTACCGTTGTTTGCGATTTCACTATATGTAAAATATTAGCTCCTGTTTCTTCTGTTTGTTTGATTGCTTCTCTAGTTTTCTTTGCACATTTATCATCACATACACCAAATAATGTATACATTGCGTTACCCACAAAGTTTATTAATCCCCTTTTGTTTCGTTTATTTTCTTGATATACATCGGTTTGATTAACTCTACCTCCTAATGACATATACAATCGTTCTTTTTGATTAGTTATTTCATCATATAAATCAGTTATTACTATTTGATATTTCCCACACAAATCTATATGACGTTTGTCAGTGCATATATTTGTTATATTTTTCATTTTCAAACCTAATAAGTCGTACTTTGTATTATATTCCTTAAGTGAAAATACGTAACCAGTTTATACTCTGCTCCTATCACCTTAGTGGGGCCTAAATTTTCATAATAAAAAACCTTGGATTGTTCATAGGGTACATATGTATAATATTCCGATGAATTTATTTCATTAGCACTGTTAAGTCCAACCATCATCACCAATCTAAAAGTAAAATTATATCTTCATTATAGTACTACTTAATAACATTAGTTATATGGTTTGTTAGTTTATATCATTAATTATTATTTTTTTTTTTTACAAACTCCCTTAATCTATTCATTTATACTATATATTTTAATTAATCATTTGCTTTATCATTATAATACCGTTTTACATTATTTTTATGTACGGTAATGCCTCGTCGGCCACGTTGTATAACTATATTTTCATCTCCTATTACTTCAATTACTTCATATGGTCCTAACCATAGTGAATTAAGTTTGTTTTTATGTGCGTTATCTTTTAAAAGTACTAAATCTTTCACGTGTATATTTACAGGATTCTCATTTTTGTCATATCGGTCCTTACTTTTTACTTTGTGTTCTATTAACTTCTCTCTCGCTAATTTATGCGACACTTGCATACTCTGTTTCAAATCATATAAATAATCATCATAATTATATTGTGGCTCTGGCTCGGATTTTAATTTAATTGGTATTTCTAACGTACGCCCATACACTAACGCGTATGGTTGAAAATTAGTTGATGTATGTACCGTTGAATTATATACAAAAAATGCATATGGTAACAAATGATCCCAATTATTTAAATTCTTATCCACATAATGTCTTAAGTACTCGGCCAAAGTTCTATGTGATCTTTCGAGACCTCCATTTGTCTGTGGTCTAAAAGGACTAGTATTAACTTTATTTATTTTTAACAGTTTGCAAACTTCCGTAAATGTTTTGCTAAGGAAATCCGTTCCCTGATCTGTCAATATCGTTCCCGGTATTCCATGTACACACACGAAATGTATAACAAAAGCTTCCGCGACCGTGTTTGCCTGATGATTAGGTATTGGTACTCCTAGCGTGTATTTAGATAAGTCATCTTGCATTGTTAAAATATAATTATTACTAGACAAGGTCGTTGGTAATGGACCTACAATATCTAAAAATATTTTTTCAAATGGTTTTGAACTTGTTGATGTAATAGCCATTGGTTGCTTTACATGCCGATTTGAAATTTTATTTACTTGACACGATGTACAATTTTTTACGTACTTTTTAACATCATCTTTCATACCCTTCCATCTAAATTGCTTCTGTATGCGTTTAATAGTTATTAACACCTAAATGACCTCCTAGTTTAGAATCGTGAAACTGCTTTAATATAGTTACTTTCTCTTCTTCCGTATATTCTACGTTCGCACATACCATAATTTCGATCTTAGTATTACGAAATATGTATCTTAACATTGACCTTACTTTTTCCCACTGTAGATCATCATTCATACCTAGTTTATTCATTGCTATTTTATCTAAATTATTTTCCTCACAAAACTGTTTCAAGTTCACTAACGCTATATACATATTCTCGTACGTTGACCTCTGACGATCTTTATTTTTCGTTACTAGAAATATTATATACCGGTCATTCTGTACTACATACGGCGTATCGCCTATCACTTTACTAACTGGTAAAAATGAAGTAATTCCAAACTTACGTTTTATTTCGTAATTTATTCCTGATGTTAAATTATATTGTTTCGCTATTTCTGTCACTATATGATACTCTACTGGCGACTCCAAAAGTGTACCTATAGCTTCTTTTACATTGCTATTAGTAATTACTGTGTTTCCATTTTCCCAAGAAATTCCTCGTACGACTCGTTTTTAATTTCTTGTATCGAATACATACGACTTAACGCATCTACGTTAGAATTTTGCACCCCAGGTTTATATCGTATCTCATAATCATATTCTTCAAGTTGTATTCGCCAACGTGCTAACTTCGATAATGGATTTTTTAAGTTGAAAAGCCACGTCAAAGGGCGATGATCACTAAGTATTATAAATTTCCTTCCATATAAATATGGTCTAAACTGTTTTACCCCAAAAATTATAGCTAGACATTCTAACTCGGTTGTGGAATAATTATTTTCACTTTTATTCAACGTCCGTGACGCATAAGAGATTGGTAAGTCTTGACCTATTTCTCCCTGAGATAATATTGCCCCTAGTGCTTTATTACTCGCGTCCGTAGTTAATATGAAAGTCTTAGTGAAGTCTGGATATTTAAGTATTGGTTCAGAACATAAAGCTGATTTCAATTTATCGAATGATTTTTGACATTCATCACTCCATAAAAATTTAATGTCTTTCTTTAAAAGATTGTTAAAGGTTTCGCAATTGCACTATATGAATTTATAAATTTCCTATAATACCCACTTAAGCCTAAAAATGATTTTATATCTTTTACATTAGTTGGTTTTGGAAATTCTAACACAGATTTCACTTTTTTTTCATCAGGTTTAATTCCATTTTCTGATATTACGTGTCCCAAATATACACATTCACGTTTTAAAAATTCACATTTATCTGGTTGTAACTTCAAATTGTTAATTTGTAATCGCTCAAATACTTCTACTAACTTCTCATTATGATCATACAATTTTTCCCGTAAACAATTATGTCGTCTAAATAAACTAAACATTTTATTCCTATTAAACCAGCTAAAGCTGAGTTCATAACTCTTTGAAAAGTTCCAGGACTAGTTTTCATGCCTTGAATCATGCGTTTAAAATGCCAATGACCTTGATTGGTTGAAAAGGCTGTTAATTCTCGTGATTCTTTTTCTAATTTGATTTGATAAAACCCACTAGAAAGATCGAGAACAGAAAATAATTGACATTGTCCTAACTGGTCCAATATTTCTGTAATATTAGGCAGAGGATGGAATTCATTTATGGTGACTTCATTTAATGCTCTAAAGTCTACCACTATTCTAAACTTTTGTTTACCTGAATTGTCAATTTTCTTTCGCACTAGTAAAAGAGGAGAGTTCCAAGGACTCCTTGAACTTTCAATAATATCGTTATCCTCAAGTTTCTTAATTTGCGTATTTATCTCATCTTGTTGTGCATGAGGAAGTCTATAAGGTCTTCGGTATATAGGCGGTTGGTCGTTTTTTAATCTTATTATATGAGTTCCCGCGTTGGTGAAGGTTAGCATGTCCCCTTCCATATGAAATATGTTATTATACTTCTCGCATATTTTATAAATAGATTTTTCTCATTCTCATCCATATGATCAGTTCTTATTATTTGTCTCAAACGCGTTATACGTTCATTATAACTATTTTTTGTTTCTACCGTATATATCTCATATTCACTATCATAATTTATCTTATTTATATCGGTTACGTCTATGTCTTTTATCCTCAGATATATTCAACATACTAACTATTGCTTTCCCTTTATTCACAGTAGACACCGTACTACTGCAATATACGTCATTTGTAATTTGTTGTTTGTGTATGTATATACTTTTACTTTCCACGACTGGATCAGCTATTGCTATTTCTACGACGGTTTCCGTACGTGGTTGCAATTTAAAAACAACAGAACCGCAATGTTCTTCGTGCAAGGTTGCTTCATCATCTTGAATAATTAACCTATTTTTGGCTACGTCCACCATTACTTTGTTTTTTAGTAAAAATTCATGTCCTAATATACCGTTCTTGGGTGTAGGAAATAACATTCCCACTAATCCCACTACATAAAATTCTATGTCTATATTTTTGTTATTTATTATAACTGGTATTTTTATTTTGCCTATTGTTTGTATGAATGCCTCTTAAATTAATTTTTTGTGTTTCATCTACTCGTATATTTAATTGTCCTTGTAAACAATTTATCTTAAGTATATTCAACTGACTACCTGTATCTATTAATACATTTAACTAGTTTGTTTTGCTCACAGGTGATATACATGTTATGTGATTGTTTTCTACAATTCTTACGATGTGGTAACATTGTGCATTTCCTCCGCGATTATTTGGTTTATCGAACGAGAACCACGGTCCTCGCCCGACACGTTCACGTTTTCCGAATTGTGGTTCCTACTTATTCACGTTTTTTATAACATGCACTTATATCATGGCCACTTCGTTTACAATATGCACATGTGGTTGCGCGTGCGTTATAATTTGTTGGTGGTTGAGTAAAACTATTCCGATTAGATGGACGATTATTATTACTTGCAGGTTTATTTCTACATTGAACTGCATAGTGATTACCATTACAGTTATATCATTTAATAGGGGGTCTATTAAAATTATTTTGCTGAGTGTAATTATCTGTCCGTCATTGATAACTTGGTTTACTAAAGTTGTTCGGTTGGAAATTCCTATTACGACTATTCGTATTTGTATTATTCACACGTTGGCAGTTATTATTGTTTTGTCGTGAAGCATTATAATTGCCTTTATTAAAATCGTTCCTGTATCCGTTATTTTCTCTTTCTGAATTATATTCTACTTCTTTTGCTTTTGCCAATTGCTTAGCTACCTCTAATGTTTTAGGATTTCGTGCCTTTACAATTGTTCTTATAGGACTTATTAATCCTTTTATAAAAATATTCAGTGTTTGTTCTTTTAAAGTTTCGTGAATTACTTTTGCTTCTGATTCTTCTTTATTAAGTGTACACGCATTACATAATTTATAATACAATTTTTCTACTCTATGACAATAATCATTGACGTCTTCACCATGACGCATCTTAATGGAATTTAATTGTATCTGCAAACTTGAAGCAGTTGTCGTATCTTCAAAAGCATCCGATAAATAACTCTTAATGTATACCCATTTAGCAACATTTTTATATTTTATCATTTCTAATGCTCTACCGGATAACCTAGTTGTTATATATTTAACTAAAGTCGGTGCGCATTTTTCTTCAACTAAATTTACTGCCATATCACATGCATTCATGAACGGATAGATATCGTCTTCTCCCGTACACATAGGTATAAGCTTAAATGCTTCCTCTAATTTTATGGTAACCATTTTCTTTACACGCGGTTTTCTCCCGAACGTTAACTCAATATGTTCAAAATCGTCCGTAACCTTGCTACGTGTAACCTTTTTATTGTCTAAACTTAAACTTCTCTCTAAGCTGTGTTTTATTTTCGCGCTCTGGCGTTCACTTTGGTTTCTAAATAAACTAGGGCGTTCTTTCGGGCTTTCACTAGGGCTAGGGCTTCTACTAGGGCTTCCCAAATCAATCAACTGTTGGGTTTTATTTAATACTTCTAAACTCAAATCTGGAGTTTCTAAAGACGTCTTATTCGATGGATTAGCTACTTCCAAAGGAGATGTACCTGTGTTCTCCATAAATTGCTTTCACACTCATTTGATACGTTTTACAAACAACTATAATAATATAACTCAATAATAAATCTCAATAATATATGCCCTTTAATAATTCTCAATAATTCAACAATATGCCCTCAATATAATTCTCAATAATAATCTCATAATTCAACAATATGCCCTCAAAATAATATAATAATTCAATAATAACTCAAATAACTCAATATGCCCTCAATAATAATATAATAACTCAATATTTCTCAATAATAATTCAAATAAATCAATTGCCCTTTAATAATCAAAAAAAAAAATTCCTAAATAGTTTTTTTACGACCTACTTAAATATATTCAGTTACTTAAATGATATTTCTTAGGTTTTATATTTTTGAACATATATCCGTGTAATAATTTAATTAACTATTCACTCACAATAATGCGACGTTCGTTGATGTTGTCATCCTGTCTGATACTTTCTGCAACGTTGAATTGAATGGTCTTCTCTTCTGAAGTTATCAACGAGGTAGACTGCGCAATCTTCCTTGTTGATGGTAGCCTTTGACGGTTTGCCTCCTTGAAAAGTGAATCCTACCGACTGCGCCAAATTGTTGCGTGCCAGTATCAGATTTGAATCCAAATAGTTAATTTGAATGAAAGTTAAACTTAATAACGTAATATGTTTTATTGCATACAAACAAAATACATGTAACAAATTAAATAAGTGGCTGAGTGACGTGAAAGTGCTCTGTTGTTGATAGCTTTGGTACATCTGCCGTTGCTGGTCTTCGGGCTCCCTTTATATTGTGGTGCGTCTCTTGTTTACGTCGTGTTTTCGCCTTCTGGGTAAAACCAGGTGTCCTTGTTGTTGTTGTTGCAAATTCGGACACGAATTTGAGAATGTGTAATAACATCTCAAATGCATCATTAGTGCACTGTAATTATTGGTGCGCTTACTATCCCGACACGTGTCATGGTCATAGTAGCATCCGCATTACCCTTGACATGAGGCATGGTCATACTAACTTAGCCTTGTAGTCTCGTAGATATCTTATAGATATCTCGTAGCCCATAACACTAGGTAGGGCCATGGCCAGACCATAACGACTCAACTCGTCTTGAATAGTTAATATATATGTATTTTGCGACGGAGTGATGGGCAATGGTCCTACTATATCTAAACAGATACGTTCGAAGGGTCTATTAGCTGTTTGAAAAAAGTTTCTATAATGATGATATAGTAAAATTGGCTTAAAACAATGTTGGTTAAGATTAAAATTCATTATGGTTAGTGAAAAGAAGGTATAGAATTACAGCCAGTAATTTTGGTCCTATATTATGTGCTATTAACCATAATAAATATCCACCATCACTTTTTAAACGGTTAGTAGGCACTTATAAATTAGATTGGAAAAATAAATCCAATGGGGAAAATAAAATAAAAAACATGGCCTTCTAGAGTTTGAGAAATTTACAGGAAAAGAAGTCTCACCAACTGGGTTATGGTTACACCAATGTGGAAAAATTGGTGCATCGCTAGATGGTTTAGTTGGTGATGATTCAATTATTGAAGTAAAGTGTCCATATAAATTTAGAAATGATTTTATTGAGACTGGATTAAAAAATGATTATTCTTCTATAATATTTTATGACGAATGTGGTAATATTGGTATTAATTTTCAACATGACTATTATGCTCAAATTCAAGGACAACTTCATATTTTGAACAGAACGGTTTGTAACCTTGTTATTTGGACACTTAAAGATTTAGTTATTGTAGAAATTCAAAAAGATCTTGCTTGAAATGAAAATATCAATAAAATTATAAAATTTTATTTTGATCAATTTATTCCTTTTCTAAACAAATAACTTTATTTTTTCATAACATGTCCAAACTTATATTATTATTTTTATTATATTACTAAGTCAAGAAACTAGTCAAGAACAATTTTTTTTTTATTACATAATATTATGAGAAAGATACTCAATTTTCTATAATTATAAGTATTGTTACAGTAAAAGTAATACATCTCCTTACAATAAAGATTTAAGATATTTATTTAGTTTATTGTTATAATAAAAAGAATATTTTATTTATGTTGAAAATAACATCTGTCTACATGATTATTTTGATTTATATAATTAATAGGTAGCGCAACAACATTTTTAATCCTCTTTCGGTTGTAAATAAAATATTTCAACTTCTTTAATTAGAGGATACTGAAAATTTGACAGAGCACCACACACCTGAAATATTTTTGATGCATATGGCAATAATTTTGGAGGGATAAATTCTAAAATACAGAATCCTTTAATACGATTGATGACACGTTCCACATGAACCTTTGCTCTGGCAATAGTTAATGTTTTAGTTACTTGATTTGGAGTAAACTGGGGAGCTCCTTAAAATGAAAGAATGTTTACCGAAACTCCATCTGGTAATATATTACTAATAAGAAATCCCTTATTTGCCAATATGAGAAAAACATCTAAGACTCCACAATGTTTGACTATTTCTTTATCTGAAGTTGATCCAGGATAAAGAGAAGAACAGAATGTTAATACACCATTAGGTGCTACTCCAATAAGGCCTTTTAAAATATTCCTGTGCTTGTAATTACTATAAGTGAGTTTTTGTAAATCCATTTTGCCAGGTATTGCTGTAAATATTTCGGTACAATCCAGCATCATTCGACAGTTCAAAAAATTATTAAAAACAGTAGGTAGGCATGCCTTATTTTTTTGTTGACTGGGTACATTATTCATGAATGTTTTAAATAGGATAGTGTGGAATATATGAATCCAAGTTAACACTATGCTCGTATTTGTGACAGTTTTACGACTACATCCAAATCTAACACCTAAATCTATGAAATCAATATTAAGACGAAGTTTCATAAGAGTCATTTAGATTTGATCATTTCTATTTATTCTTTCTACATTCCATCCCAAAAAATAATTTATTTGTAAGCTTTTAAAAATACCAAACAACAAGTCAATGACTGATTTATTTGGCATTCCTGTGTAATAAGTTATTAAATTGTCTGTATTTTCTGTGACTCAAAATGAAAAAGGCTGTGATTTTATTAATTATATCTCATTAGTCAACTTCTCAACCTCCATCTTCAAAAGATAATTTTCTTTTTGGACTTTTGAAACATTTAGATATACAAATTTAGATTTGATTTGGTACTAGAAATATTTGTATTAATATTTGATGTTATTTTTTCATTCATGTCATCAAGATCAATTTGTGTTTGTTCTGGTACAATAATATTAATCTAAAAAAAAGAAAATAGATACACAATAAGAAACACTAATAATGTTTTACTTCAAATTAATTATAATGCTACACCAGGACTTATATTTTAAAAAGTGACAAATTTTAATAAAAAGAACTGACTTCATTTTTCTGTTAAAATATATTTACTTTTTAATTGAAAATAAATTAAGTTTAAAATTAAAATATTTAAATGATAAATCTTCTTAAACCCATTGACTCTCAACAAATAATACTTATATATAATCAATGTTATTACGTAATAGTAATTATGTACGACATATTTTAATATGAAATACATTAAAAGTGAATTAAATATCTTACATCCAAATTATCCAATACTACATCATGAGTACGACGTTTTTTTCTTTTTTCCGGGGATTCAAATTTAAATAATTTGTCCTTATTCTAGCTGAAAATTGAAGGTCCTTTGGCATTGTTACCATCAATAAAATGACAGCTGCAAACACGGGAATTATTTCTAGGACTCGTATCAGCTCTCCTAATACACAATTTAAATACAAAAAATATTAACAGTTTATTTTGAAGATATTTATATTATTTATAATAATATAAAATCTTAAAATCATACAATAATAAAAAAATTACCTAGTTAAAATAACATCATAATTTTTTCAGGAGACAAAGTATTATTAAAATTTATTCACATTACTATGTATTAATGTATATAATTAAATTCACTTTATGTTACATTATGTTACACCTACCTTATATTATCCAACCACTTTTTTTTTAATTTTGATCTTTAGGGAATCTAAAAAACCTGCAGGTTTTTCTTTCACTATCGTGATTACATTTTGGAACAAAACAATTAACCATGATGATCACTGATACTAAAATAAAACAAGTAACAACAATTTACTATGAAAAGGTAGTATGAATTCCAACAAGTATGCGTTTACTTTGGGAACAATATAATGATTTAAAAATATCAAATTGAAATAAATTATGGTTATTATTGTTAAAATAAGCTAGTAGAAAATAAAACTATACAAACTATATCTTAAGACTGCTTAATTTCAAGAAAAAAATAACTTTTTATTGACAAGTTATATTTTTTCAATGTACAAAGATGTTTGTTTGGAACCAGTCAGTCTAAAATTAAACACTATTACATTTGCCATAATACTATATTATTTTGCATACTAAAATGTTTACAGGAGAATGGTAGATGATGTTTATATTGGTATGTAAACAATGACAGGATAATGTTTTTAAATTTTGTTATTATATTACATACATCCGGTAAAAACGTACTTATCAAAAGTTTCTAAGTGATTGTATAGTATTCTTATATAATATATATAGGTTTATAAAATATTCTAAAATATAAACCGACAACAATTTTATTGTTGTGTGGAAAACCAACCATTTTATTATACAGGCCACTGATTATCTGACAAAAATATTTATATCCGATTTGTATAGCTATCATTCCGACTTCTTCGACGATATCGGGTTATCGAGATTAAATATTAATCGTATCGGAAATAGTCTGTAGTAAACAATGTATATTATGATGTGCATCCAACTCCGACACCGATAACTGCAACCAATAATACCGCGCGCGCGCGCGTGTGTGTGTGTGTGTGTGTGAGTGTGTGCAACGAGCTTTACAGTCAACAGTAATTAGTTATCACAGTGTCAGTGTGTCACGTTACAATACGTTCGTCGTATAAACCTTGTGTATACGTGTGTGCGTATAACATCCAACGTCTCATTTTTTATTTAAATTTTGTTTATCATATTCAGCTACTGTAAAAATGGCTAATTCTTGTTTTATTTGCGAAAAAGAATTAGTCAAACGTGAAAGTGTTTTGGTGAAGGCTAAAGGTATCGCCACTCTCATAAATTCGAGTAAACAACGTTTAGACGACAAATGGAAAACGTTAGTAAATTTAGAAAATGTTCAAGTTCATCCTGGTTGCCGTAGAAACTATACGAGGCCGGATACCATTAAGAAATACGTCAACCAACAAAAAGAAATGATGATGACATCACCAGTCAAAGGTAAATTACGTTCCACTTACGTATTTAATTTTAAGAAAAATTGTTTATTTTGTGATCAAAATTGTTCGTTAGAGAATGAATTAAAAAAAGTAAGGAACGTCGCGATATTATCTATAAAGTTTGTACACTTCATTTTAAACAATCGGTTGAAGATATTGCAAAAATTAGGAATGATGAATGGGGAAAAACAGTTTTGAAACGTTTAGATAGTGTTATATGTTTAGTTGCTGAAGAGGCAATCTATCATAAATCTTGCGAAAGAAAATTTAGTAAAAGCTTATCATCCTAAGAAAAAAAGAAGAGGGGACGTCCACAAGATGAAGATGCGTTTAAAGCGTTTAGTGATGTATGCGAGTATATTGAGGGTGAAAATGAATGCCAATTTACATTAAAATTTTTGTATGAAAAAATGAATGGTACATGTGACGAGAGAACTTTCAGAAATAAATTGATTGAGAAGTATGGAGAGGACTTAATTATTACAACAACTCAAGGAAAAAAAGTAATTGTTAGTTTTAAGGATACTTCATATAAAATGTTGACTGAAGCGTGGTATACTTCAAAAAAAAAAAAATAAATAAGGACGAAGAACGGTTAAGAATAGTAGAAATGGCAGCTTCAATCATAAGAGAAGATATAAGGTTAACAGTTTACGAGCTCAATTCTTATCCTTCGCCAAACCAATTTATGGATAATGCTGCAAAAGATGTACCAAAAAGTTTAAATTTATTTTTATCTAATGTTTGTGATACAAAAAAAAAATCGAATCAAAAAAAATGTGAAAATAAATACTTACCATTAGCACACAGTATCATAAGTTTTTGCCGACCCCGCTCATTTATTTCGCCTATTTTGTTAGGCCTAGGTCTATATTTACATAGAAATTTTGGTACAAAACGTGCAATAGATATTTTTTCAAATTGTGGGTTTTGTTCTTCTTATACTGACGTTTATATATTTGAGATATCTTCGTTGCTATATCCACAGCCTGACGTTGCTCCAAATAGTTTTTCACAATTTGTATTCGATAATGCCGATTTCAATATTTCTACCCTTGATGGTTACAATACATTTCACACAATGGGTGGGATTCAGTGTGTTGTACCAACAAATGCAGTACTTTGGAATAAACGTATTGAAAAAGTTAAAAAGGCAGTTACAGCAGAGACAATCAGCAACATTGAGTCCGTTCCAATAATTACATATGAAAAATCGACCAACGATGACGACAAAATTGAAATTCAGGATTTAAGTAAAATCAGGCCCACGATTCATAAAACGTCATTATTGTCGACTGACGAACTTCACTGGATGTGTCCACAGTGGTTTGGTGTACATAAATATCCGGGTTGGAATGGATTTATGGAAAAAATCACTGAATCCCAAGACTACATAAATACTCAAATAATTTTTTTGCCATTTCTTAATTTGCCACCTTCTTCTCCTGACTGTATTAATTCGGTTATAAACTTCGCTGTTGAATAATGTAGAAAAGTACATCAAAAATGTTGTTTTGTAACTTTTGATCAACCATTGTACACAAAAGCTCGAAAAATTGTTGAATCAACCAACATAATTGAACCAATAATAGTAGTGCGTCTTGGTGGTTTCCATCTTTTGATGTCATTCATGGGCGCGATAGGTTATATTATGGCAGGTAGTGGGCTGAAAGAGTTATGGAGTACAGTTTATGCAGCCAACTCGATTGAAAAAATGATGACTAGTCATGCGTACTCGAGAGCAGCACGTGCACATTTTCTCACTCAACTTTGCTTAGGAAAAATTATTTTAGATGAACTGTACTTGCCTGAATCAAAAAAAAATTCTTTAAAAAACTATATTTTTAGTACAAATTCCACAAACTTAACTTTGGATGATATTAAAGATGTAGAAATACTGCAGGATGTTATGAGTATAGTTGAGTGTCATATTAAAAATATTGAATCAAGAGGGAAAACAGCTATGTTTTGGGTTCAGTATTTTTTCCTAGTTCATCTTCTACTTAGATTTATTTGTGCAGAACGTTCAGGTAATTGGTATGCTCATTTAGAATGTGTTGAAAAAATGATACCTTTTTTTCATTCGTCTGGACATTTTCAATATGCCAAAGCAGCTCATTTATATCTTCAAGATATGTATGGATTGAAAACAAATATGAAGCCTGGAGAGTTAAAAAAAATTTGCGACGAAGGTTATTTTACAATTAATCGGTCAAGTAAGTTTTGGTGTGGCACATGGTCCGATATGACCATAGAACAAACTTTGAGGCGTTCCATGAAAACTTCAGGTGGCTTGACTAGTGGCCGAGGTTTTAATAGTAGTGTTCTCATTCGCTGGCTTCTAGGTACTCCAATTGCAAGTGCAATTAATGACCAAGTGGAGAAACTTGCCAATACTTATAATTTTACTTCTGAGCAACACGTTGATCAACGTGATTCCAGAATTAAAATTGATACTGAGCATACCGAAAAACTTTCAAGCTGGTTAAAAGTGCATAACCCTTTTCCATAATTAAAAGATTTAATTTCAATTTCAACAGGGGTTGTAGGCAATGAAAAAGTTAATTGTTACAAAGCTCAAGAAGTGGGTCAACAAATAATGAAAAATATAATTGGTGAACATTTTAATGAGGTAAAATTGAAACGAAATAACCGAGTGATAACTTTGGAAAGTGCTAAAAGATTATCAATCCAGATCAGAGACGATATTATTCCAATAGATCCGTCGTTACTTTTCCAAAGAATAATGCTAAAAGTGAAAACGGATGATGAGTTAAAAGAATGTTTCAAATATGAATTGTCTCCTATTCCCCTCTCCTTATTCGACGAAGCAGGCCATATGAGAAAAACACCAAAATCGATTTTATACAATCTTTTCCCAACTGTTACATGTTCCTACGACATCCAAGACAAATCTATCGTTCACATAATTGACGGGGGCTTCTTGTTACACCGCGTTGTGTGGGGATCAAATTTAAAGTACAGGAATATACTTCAAGCTTACATCATTTACGTCAAAAAGCATTACAGTACTAATTGCGTAGTTGTGTTTGACGGGTACACAAATAGTGATCTTAATATAAAAAGTTCCGAAAGACAACGGCGACAAAATTTGAATAAAGGTACTGAGATATTGATAGAAGAGGCGATGGACATAATTATTTCGCAAGAATCATTTCTATCAAATGACAAAAATAAGTTGGGGCTGATATCAATGTTGACAGAGAAATTAGTGAAGTCAGGCATTTGCGTATTACAAGCAGATGACAATGCTGACACACTCATTGTACATACAGCAATACAAAAATCAAATTCTTACACACAAGTTGTGGTCATTGGAGAGGACGTAGATTTGATCATACTTTTATTGACGTTAACTACAGATAATTCGCAGATAATCTTTAAGAAACCAGGCAAAGGAAGTAAGGAAACTAGATCATACTCTATTCAAAATTTACGGCAACAATTTAAAGTTGAACTTCCTTATTTTTTGTTTGTACATGCAATTGGAGGGTGTGATACAACGTCAGCTGTCTTTCAACAAGGGAAAATTAAACATTTAAAAACTGTTCAAGCACATCCAGAACTACGAGATTCATTATTAGTTTTTAACAATGAATCAGCTACACATGAAGAAATATTGCGTGTGGGAGAAGAGTACTTGTTAAAATTATTTAAAGCACCAGCAAACACTAAAACATTGAATCACCACAGGTATGATGTGTTCCGAAAAACAGTGGCTTCCAGCAAAAAAGAAGTCAAACTTTCTCCACTTCCACCAACAATTGATTCAGCAAAGCAACATTTGTATAGGGTTTACTTACAAATACAACTTTGGCGTGGGAACATACATAATCCCTTACATTGGGGCTGGGAAAAAACAGATAACACAATAATTCCGATCTTTACAAAGAAACCACCAGCAACAGACTCCCTTCTATCAGTTATAAGTTGTACTTGCACCAAATCATGTGAGAAAAATTGTGGCTGTAAAAAAGCAGGAATGCGATGTTCCATAATATGTAAAAATTGTCAAGGAACATCGTGTTTAAACCAGCCACCGATTTGTGATGATGATGACGATGACGACGACGACGACGTGGAGTTGTATACAGATGAACAACAAACCACTAACACAGACGAAGACGACGAATAACCCGATAAAGAACCACAAATATGCAAAAAAGAGCAAAACTGCATCATCTAATTAATTGGGTATGAAATTACTTTAAAGTTTAAATATATAAATAAAATAATTATACACTGAAATACTAAAAAGCATTCAATTTTATTTTTTGGTTACAGGCAAAACAACATCCACACGGAAAAAAATTAAAGTAAAAACGTATGTAAATACCTAATAAACTACTGTATATAATTTTTTTATTTTAATATTTTCTGTAAGAATTCTAGAATTAAGTTGAACCTACCTGTATAATCTAATAAGTAATAATATTATAAATAATTATGTAACTGTAATCATATTTCATAAAAGTTGTACTTACAACTCATATTATCTTGTAAGTTTTTACCTTGTGTATATAATAAAATAACAAAATTTAAAAAACATTATCCTGTCCCTCAAATAAACAATTATATCCAATAATATACATTTTTTCATTGTTTACATGCCAATACAAACAGCAAAATAATATAATATTATGGCAAATGTAATAGTGTTTAATTTTAGTTCCATACCTATATTTTGGTCGTTCCAAGGCTAGTTCCAAGGCTAGTGATTTATAAGTGAAAACATCGTAAAATAACCCTTTTGAAGGATGATGAGGGGGGGGCTACGTACTAAAGGTAAGCTTGACGACTTTAATCATAATCATTAATGAAGCATACAGGAAGTGTATGCGAATATTCAGCTTTTGGTGAATTTTTATATTATGTTCGAAATTGTTTCGTATTATCAACCCTACTGATATAACAGTGCCGGAGATAACAATAACCTTACATCTAATGGTAATAAATATAAAAAAAAATAAAAATTAGTATATTATGTAACAAAAAAAAATGGCTATAACTTTTCTAATAGGTCATTTTGGTGTTAAACTATAAATTTTGGCTGAAAAAATGTTTACTTAAAACTACCACGTTAAAAATTAAGTAATTTTAATATTATATTCTTATAGTAAATTTTACGGTCTTTAATTTTTGTTCTGTACTTTTTTGTCGTGAGTTCAACGGTTAACGAGTTATAATAAAAATAGTGTGAGGGTAGATTTCACCCCTTTTTAGGGGGTGGAGAGATATGCACAGGGGTTAGGCGTCAGGACTTTTAGTATGTTGATTGGGAAAGTACATTTTAAGTGTGTGCCAAAATTCAGTTGGGGGCGAATTTTTTCAGATCTTTGTCGATTTTTGATCTAATTTGACTGGACTATATATTTACTTTATGTTTATTATATATTTTTTGTTTTACACTGCGCGTACGTGTCATGTGATTGGTGGTGCGATCACTACATGTTTTTAGAGTTTGCTTTATAATTATTAATCGTCAGATGTGATTGCGTTCGGTTAAGAATACTTGTTCAAATTTTTTATATTTGTTTATATTAGTGTTACACTCATATCAGTGTTATTATTTTATTTGCGTATATCTATTTGTGGTAATCGTTCACGATAGTTTTAATGTTTGTTACACTGTTCGTTATTATTTTGTATAATTGCTAGTTATTTCATTTTGTTTTGTACTTGCATTTTATTTTTTATAATCCCTTTGGTTTTGGTTTTATTTTAATATTTTATTTACTTCATAATGGATGAAGACCGTGCGACGCGATCCAAAAAGCGTGCGTTAGCTAAACGCTCAACGGTAGTTGACCGTATTAAATCTGTCTTCGATTTAGGAGTATCTGGTGAATTGGACCCGGCTCCCCGGTTGGGTCTTAGGTGGTCAAGATGGACTACTTCAGTGAGAGGGCTCTCTGGTCAGTGTTCCGGATCTATTAAGAACCGTAGATTTAATTGTTCGTCCGCGTCATGACACAGCTCCGATCATAACAATGAAAGCGTAGATGCTACTGCAATCACTGCGGATATGCCGAATCGTCAATTAATTACCGGCATCAGGGAAAGCTGTTCCCATCTGAAGCTCGCAGATCCATATTTCGATACACCAGCTCCGGTTGAACTTCTGTTAGGGGCAGACGTCTTTCCACAAGTGTGGATTTGAGAACAGCAGCAATTAGGTCACGGGCTCCCATCCTCATACATTTCAGTATTTGGATGGGTGGTTAATCGGTCCGGTTTTTCAGGAAGAAGACTTGAACGCACATTGTATGTTAACAACTCTCTCAGATTTAATGGAATCGTTGATGTAGCGGTTCTGGAAGGTAGAAGAGCCAGAAAAAGCGCTCTACAATTTACTGACAAGGGATATTGCGAGGACAGATTTACCACCGAGTCTACTATCGATGCAGAGGGTCGATACAGCGTACCATTGCCGTTCAGACGGGATCAGCAGGATCTCCCGTTTAACGATATGCATGAGATTTGCGGTGCAGCGATTCGAATATCTAGAACGAAGACTGAAACAGAATAAGGACTTAGGTGTTGCCAATTGTAGTTTTATGGAGGAAAATGAGGCGTTAGGTCACATGCCTGTTGCGAAGAATCCGGGTTGGTATATTATCCCGCACCATGCTGTATGGAAACAGGAAATTGGGAAATCGAAATTACGGGTTAGGTCTGCGCTCCTAATAACTGTGAGTTATCTTTGTATTATTATTTGAACTACCTATTTATTATTAATACCTGTTACGTATTTATTAGTTATATCGGTTGTGTCAAACTGGCATTTCAAATTCTTTTTACTTGTTGGACCAAAAGGGCCGGGAATTATTATTATTGTTTCTGTTAAATTATATGGCCATTATTATTACTTCAATTGAGTTACCATTTTTTCATAGCAGTTACCTATTTTTTCAATAGTTCTTAAGTTTACATACGACATATATACACACATACACGCAGGTCGGCTGGTGTGTGCGTGCAGCGCACGAAGTAGTTGGTTACCGAACGCGATTATTATTACTATTATTACGCTTTTGCCCCGTTCAGTTGTATAATATTATAGAAAAAAAAACCCATTTTATTTATTATTAGTATTAGTTTATTGATTAAAAAGTATGATTATAAATATTGTATATCCTATGTATTAAATATTGCATATTACATATTATTATTATTATTATTATTATAAAATAATAGTATGCATTTTAAAGAAAAAACATAAATGCAAACATAACATATAAATATACATGTACAGTAGAACTTCAATTAACCGTCACTCTCTGTTATCCATCATCGGTCACCGCCGAAAAAAAAATAATTAGGAGATTAGACGATCGCGATAAACTCGTCGGTGGTGCCCAACATAGTAACTATCAAGTGTATTAAAATAGTTTGTAATATGTACATATCCAATATAAGCGATAAACGTGATAACAAACTATAAGCTTATATGTGTATGTATTGTACTATGTATGTATTGTAATTTAATCAGTGACCGACGAACAGCCTACGTGTAAGTGTGTACCGTGTGTATTAGTATTTTCGTAGTTTATGTGTCGTGTTTCGAAGATGGCAGAAAAGAGGAAACGTGTTGTATTAGGATTCAATCAAAAATTTGAAATTATTAAACGTTTGAAGATAGGTGAAACTGCTACAAATATTGCTCAGATTTATGGTGTGGGGAGAACAACAGTGAATGACATAAAACGGGATGCTGAAAAAATTGAGCAACATGTGTCGCAAATGCAAATCAACGATGGAGATGTCAAAAGTCGTAAAACCATGAAATTGGCAAAATATGAACAACTTGACAACGTTATGTATCAGTGGTTTATTCAAGCCCGAAGGAATTCCACTTTCTGGTCCTATTATTACGACCAATGCAAGTGAAATGAATAAAAAACTAGATGGCGATCCAAACTTCAAAGCAAGAACGGGATGGCTTGATAAGTTTAAATTTCGTCACGTAATTCATCAACTAGACATAAGTGGAGAGAAACTTAGTGCGAATAGTGCAGTCATTGCTGAATTCAAGGAACAATTTAAATTGAAAATAAATGTGATCTTAAAATTGTTAGAGAACAAGTTTATAATTGTGATGAAACTGGACTCAATTGGAAAGCCTTACCACAAAAAACACTTGACAACATTTTCGGAAAAAACAGCTCCAGGTCTTATTCAAAAAGATCGGATCAATGCAATGGTTTGTGCAAATGCAACCGGCAATCATAGGCTACCTTTACTGGTGATTGGAAAATCCAAAAAATCACGTGCATTTAAAAATTTAAATATGAATGCACTGCCTGTGAACTATTATACACAAAAAAAGTGCTTGGATGGATCAAACAATATTTTTTGATTGGTTTCATAAAGTGTTTGTACCACAAGTAAAAGTTCATCTCCCTGAAAAACAGTTGCCACTTAAAGCACTGCTGCTTATGGATAATGCTCCAACACATCTCTGGAGAACTGAAAAGTGATGATGGCAATATAACATGTCCTTTTCTTCCAACAAATATAACCCTTCTTATCCAACCTATGGACTATGGCATAATTGAGAATATGAAGCGTCGGTACAGAAAATATTTTATCGAAAGTTTGCTGTCATCTGACGATGCTATAGGTATTAAAGAATTTTGGAAAAATATACAATAAAGGATGCTATATTCAATGTTGCCAGTGCATGGGCTGATTTGAGTGTTTCAAACTTGAAGAATGGGTGGAACAAACTATGGCCTGAAATAATACCGTGCGAATCTGAAGAAACTGAGCCTAGTAGTGTTGAAGAAATTGTACAATTTTGTAATAATGGACTGCACAGTGAAATATTATCAACGAAAGAAGTAACAGATTGGTTAGAAAATGATAAGCAGGATGGAGGATTTGAAATTTTGAATGATGAATAAATTATTTTGAATATCACTGCCGTTGAAGAAGAAGAAATTGATGAGGATATCGAAGATTCAGGGCTTGACTTATAACCGCTAACTAGCCATTCAGAAGCAGAAGCGATGTTATCAAAGTGTATTGATTGGTTTGAAGTACAAGAAGAATCAAATGCTACGTAAGTCTTACTTCTACGTCAAATACGTAATATTGCTGCTAAAAATGCTAGAGAATCAAAAAAACAAACTAAAATGATAGATTTTTTTTTATAATATGCCTGGTATGTATGTTTATAATTTGTTATATGTAAGTATTTTTTTTTAAAGTACACACACGTAGAAAAATATAATAAATGTGTGTATATGTATGTACACGTTTTGTTTTGCAAAATTTCCGTTAACCGTCTACTCGATTAACCGTCATAGCCCCGGTTCCGACAGTGACAGTTAATCGAAGTTCTATTGTATTATAGTTTTCTCACTTCCCCCGTAAACGGATTGTATTGAAAAATGCGATCATGTATGATTAAGTAGTAAGCGGCTGTATTGGCTGAGAAATTATTAGCTGCCTTCAACGCGTTAATCGATACTTGAGGTTTTAGCGTCATCATTTTGATGCGAACAATCTATGCAGATAAATGGACCCAATTGCTTATATTTTTCTCTTGACAGGCACCATTGAGCGTTAAATTGTTCGTAATAATGTTTTTGAAAATCTGCATAATTTTGATAGAACATGGTGAACAGAATTTCGACTGAACTAATATATGCTTTAACATTCGTTAACCCTTTCAGAACCACACAGTGATTCAACCAAAACCAAAAAATTTTATTTTGACAATTCTACATATTAGAGTATTTTAATAAATAAAAATGAAAAAAATTTTAGTTAAGTAGATAATTGGGACCAAAAAATACATGATGTCAAAACAGATCATTGGGCATTTATATCTTTATTCATAATAAAATAACTTTTTAATGTTAATAAAATCAAAATAAACCATAAATAAAACTTAATTTCAAACTTCCTGTATATCAAAACAATTTATAAAATAAAAACTTAAAACAAAACAATTTATAAAAAACAACTTTTAAAAAACTCATAATAAAATAACTTTTTTTAACCCTTTATACATAAATAAAATCAAAATAAAACATAAATAAAATTTCAGACTTCTTGTATACAACAACTTATTATAGACATATTGTATAATATAATAAAAATAATCATAAAAAACAACTTATTTTTTAATAATGACATAGGTAATTGCTTATGAGATCATATTTTCTTTTTATCACAATTTGGTGTGGAACAAAACCTAACCCTTTTTAATATGCCATCTGTAAGTAATTGTACAAAGTTTTAAAATCAAATTAAATCTGCAGAATTATACTTATGTGCATACGGAGTGGAGCATAATATTCCTTTCAACTCAATGACTCACCTAACAAAAATCTTTCCAAAATTTGCCCGGATTCGAAAATAGTTGAAAATGTTTCTTATGCTAAAACAAAATCTGAAGCTGTTATGAAAAATGTTATTGGTCAAGTAGAAAAAAATAAACTTATTCTTTGCTTACAAAATAATTATTTTCTATAATAGAAGATGAGAGTACGGATCGATCAGTTATAAAACACATGGCTTTGGTTGCACGTGTAGTTAATAGTAATTTCACTACTAGTGATTACTTTTTATCGCTCATTCCAATTCAGTCAGCTACTGCCGAATATTTGTTCAACCATATTATTGAGTTTTTGGAAACTAATTCTATTGATTCATCTGCTATACAAACGGTTATCCTGTCAATACCATTTTTTATTAAAAAATTATATTAAATCGTCATATTTAAATAATACACATTTAGAAGATGTTCAATTTAAAAATCCTATAAATTATTTTGAAAAATGAAGACATTTATCTTGGTGGTAAAGTTATGGCTTACATAAATATTAGTTGCTTAAAACCCCAATTCAAAAATGAGTTCATAAATAATTGTTTACTATTTTACATAGAAGCTGCTACTCAATTTTATAAGAGATTTCCTTTGAAAAAGTTGAATGTGATAAAGCAATTTGAGTTTTTGGACCCTAGGGTAATATATGGTAACCAATTACAATCAATTTCCTCACTTGCTCTTCATTTTCCAAACATTATTCAAGAGAACCAAATAACAGATTTAGATTCTGAATTTAGAACTGTACAATGTATTGAAGAAATGAAAAGATTTGTATTGGATAATGATACCGAATTGAGAGTTGGTTCATTCTGAGAAAAAATTGCACTAATGAAGCGTGGCGATGAAACAAATATGTTCCCTTTACTTTTAAGTTTTGTTAAAGGTATTTTATGTTTACCACACTCGAGTGCAAATGTTGAAAGAATATTTTCTTTAATTAATATCATAAAAACTAAACAGCGTAATCGTTGTTCAACTGAAACGCTCAAAGGTTTATTACATGCGAAAAATTCGATGAAAGACACTAGTTGTGTTAATTTAAAAATAACAAAAGAACACTTGATTGAGTTGAAACAAGCAATGTATGACTTTAAGAAAACATAATAACTACAAAATATATATCTAAAATTTTAAATTCATTACTCATAAGTGCAATACTATTTAACAATAATTTTATTTTACAATTACTACCAAAAGTAATTAACGGTTAAGTTTTTAGTTTTCATGTTTTGACTATTTTTATTTTGTATAACTAATATGATTATGAAGAAAGTATTTTTAAAGAATATTTCTTATTTTATCCAAACGACTGAAATAACCATGTACCTATTTTATAATATTTTTTTACTTTGTTACAATATTACCAAAAAGTAATTGGGTATTAACTTTTAAGTTTTTTTATATTTTGTTATTTTTTTTTTTTTTTGTTTTACAAAGTTAATATATTATAATCAATATTTCTCATTTATTTTGTATTACTAATGATTTTAAAAAAAGTATTATTAATCAATCTTTCTCGCATATTTCAAAAGACTGAAATAACTATGTATTTTATAATATTATATTGTTATAATTTAATTTTTTGTTTATGTTACGTAAGATGTATGTATATTTTTTAATAAACATTTTACAACGTTGATATAAATACATTTATGATTTTTTTGTATTTAGTAACCATTCAAATATCAGATTTCTAAGTTCTAAACCGATATCAAATTCAACATTAATATTAAAAAAATTATTTAGGGATTTTTTATCATACTTAGGGATTTTATGAATACTGTCTTAGGGATTCTTACTATATCCGAGTTGGCAACACTGAGATGTACCAAGTTCACTTCCCTGTGTTAGCTAAGATGACAAAAGATTTTTTGACAATATTTCAGCCACCTCTGTTCTAGTAGATAGACATTTTTTTAAAGAGTCTTTAGTTATTCGCAAGCACCAAAACCGGCTAAACAATGAATCCACCAAATGGTTTTTTTGCATCGATATAACTTAAATGCATTTACTATTATTAAATTCACAATAAATTATTAAATGCACTATTTTATATATTACTTATTTATAATTATATAATTATAAGTAATTCATAGTTGTTTTTTATTAAATACCTGTAATAAGATTTTAAAACTAAATAATAAAACAAAACTTATACTTAAAAGATGTTGTATACCAAAAATATTGAATACTGAGAATTTTAGGTTGTATGTCACAATTTAAAAATATTGTGGGTTATGTATTGTATTGTTATTTAATGATATAGGTATACATTTAATCTAAAATACAATGTTACTCCCTAACTTAATTGACATTAAGAATTGACATTTAAGATTTTGTTAAAATAAAATGTGGGTTAGGTTAGGTTACCTAATGAGATTTACAGAAATAATTTATTACCAATATATTATATTAAAAGAAACTTAAACATTTAGTACTACTGTAATATTGAACGCAGGTGAATCAAAGAAGAATGAAAGCTTAATTATAAATAATACATATTATTATCATTAAAACGAATATAATTATTAAGCAATTTAATATTTGAAACAAACCATACAGTTTTTTTTTATTATTATTATTTGTTTAAGTGAACATTAACAGACAACAATTTAATTTTTATAAACATTATGTTGGTGAATAATAAATAATTAGTAATTAAGTAATTATTAATTGATATTTATTATAAATGTAATAAGAACTTACAAAGTTAATTATGCTGGTAAATTGATTCATCAAATACGTTTTTGATTATCGAATCGCCGACTAAAAAAAAAATGGTGTTACACATCGATTTGTATGAGAAAACTGTAAGATTAACGATGATGATAGTTGTTTGTTGTTATTTAACATGTATGATTAATTATCACATTGTTTTACACTGTAAAATAATCAAATTACTTTATTTTTACTTAATTTACAATTGCTATCTAAAAAAATTGTTTGATGTGACCCCCGTTAACTTCGATGCACTTTTTCATGCGACGATGTAACTTACTTCAAGTTATACAACAACTAACCACTATCGGACTTCATTACAATAATCATTGTGTTAAAGATTATAGAGTGACTCAAGGTACATCATTAGGCCCTATACTGTTTTTTAATATATATTAACTCTACCTGCATCTTTATTCAAAAGTAAATTATTCATGTTTGTGGATGACATATGGCATTATTTAACTTTGAAGATAATTGAGAAAAATTGAAAAATTATGTCGAAATCGATTAACGGCATTTCTATGAATGGATGGAAAAAAATCTATTATCTAATAATAAATATAATTTACTTGAAACTAGTTTAAACAGATTTAATAATTCAAATACCTATAAATGTTAAGCATCTCTAATGCTGTTTCATTAATTATACAGCAACTAGAAGACATTCCAAGTTATAATTTTAAATGAACAAAAACTTCATAATCGGTCAAAATTACTTATTATTGAAAGCGCTGGAAAGAATTTTTTAAATAAAAGTAAACTTTTATTTATCTGATTCTCATTCTACTAATGTAGATTTTGCATCACCTAGCCACGAATACAACCTCTTTACATTAATATGTCAAAAATTTTAAAACATTAGAATGCCACACTATGAAAAACAATATAATAAGAAAGAGGTAGAGGTATTTAAAAACCGGACATCTGTTAGACAAAAATTAACAAAACTTCTTTAATAGTATGTAAGTTCAATACCTAGTACCTACTGTGTAATGTTTAAACACCAGACGTGATTGTCATTTGTAAATAATATTTGACGTTTATTAATTTGAGTAAATAAAAGTAATTGTACAATTTATTATATAAAAGTAATAATATTATATTATTATTCCATAATCCATAACTACTAAAGGGGAACCCGGGGAAGAATGGGATATTTAATGCTTAAAATCGATTTTCCAGTATTCTACTTAATGTTAGGCTCCCAATTCTCTATCAATAAATGTTTAACAGTATAAATATCAATTCACTTCAATGATCAAACGAATAACTTTATTATTAATAATACAAAAAATAATAATTTGCCCCATCCTGCCTCTACCTCGGGGTAGAATGGTATATACATTTTAATATCTTAACATAATATTTTTTTTTTTTAACAGAAATACTTATTTTTATTAATTTTTTTTGAACATTATTTACATCTATGAGTTGCTTCATCGTCGCTCTTAACTCCTGCACAAGCGTTGTGGGACCACTTACTACATTCTAGACAACTAATCCATCCTTCATTGGACTTTGAATATAGTTTTTTACAATACAGATACTTGGCATCCGGATCATCTTCACTTGAAGTTGAATCTTCTTTCTCTCTTTAAACTTTTCTTTTCTTTTTTGATGCAGGTATAAATAATTGTCTTTTCGTTAACTTGTTTTTTTCTTTAATTTTCTTTCCTTTTTCTTCTTTATTTTTTTTTCGCTGTTTCTAAAGATATTTACAAGTCGTTCTTATAAGGCGATTCCGTTAAAATAGCTGTTTTACCTCTCTTTCGTGAATTTTTTTTTCTGTTTGTTTCACTTTTGGAATAGGTAGAATATTTTCAGGCAATTCAATCGGAAATGTACTTTGTTGATTATGAAGCAAAGGTACACTGCGGCTCATTCAAAACAACTGTATTTTGTTCGGTCGTTTCCGAATTCAAATATTGATCATTTACGTTTTCATTTACACCAGCATCTTTTTCATTTGACGAAGTAGTCGGTACAATGTCAGTTACAATCGATGGCAAAAAATCTTCATCAGTAAAAACATTATTCTTCAGAGGCCATATTCCAGTTACTTCAAAACCTTTCATAGCTGTTCTCAAGGTCGCAGCATGTATGAAAACTGCACCAAATAATGATGAAATATTTCCTAAAGTAACTACTTTGCCCGAATTACAACGGAGCCATTTTCTGACTTCATCTTCATAGTATGTGCTCAATGGTTTCATGAATGATACGTCACATGGCTGTAATTTATGAGAACAATGGAGAGGAAAATAAAACAACACCATTTTCTCTAGCTGCATTAAAAACGGAAAGATTTTTAGTATGTCAAGAATGACCATCAAAAAGTAATAGAACTGGATCTTCTTTTGTTGCCCTCGAAAATGCAATAAATTTCATAAACCATTTTAAAAAAATTCAGAAGTAATCCATCTTGTTTCTTGACATTCAACCCACGATTCAGATGGTAATCCCATAAAAAAATGTGATTGATTTCTTTTTCTCGGGAAAATTAACATTGGAGAGACACACGCGCCACTAGCTGAAACGCATATTACCGCAGTAACCGTTTCTCCACGTTCAGCTGATTTTAAAATACCAACCTGTCGTTTCCCTTTAGTAGCTAATACTTTTGACTGTCCTTTTGGATTTACTGTGATACTAGTTTTATCGCAATTGTATATTCTATTCGCATTCAGCTTATATTTATCAATGCAACCAGTTAATAAATTGAAAAACTGAGTATAAACTACTTTATTAAAACCCATAGCGTGAGCATCAAATGTGGCTTCAGGTTTTCTTATGCTCAAATCTGGGTATCTTAATAAAAAACTATTCATCCAATTCTGACCAGCCATTCTATTAGCTTGATTAAAACAGTGAGAACAACCATTTATTTCGGCAAGCTGGAAAGCCAATTCACGAAAATCTATCATCGTTAAACCAAAAAGTCTTTTTTCCATAAACTTCAAATAATCAACCAATTCTAATTCCTGCTGTTCATTAAAAACACATTTATATTTTCCACTAGTTTTATCAATTACGAAATCGGGATTTTCTTTTTTACATACCACTCTAATGTTGTCTTTGGAACTGCAAATTGCTGAGCAGCTTTTTTGAAACTTTTTTTTAAGTACAACATAATTTGCTTTATCCGTACTTTCGGTTGATCATGTTTGCCTCTCCGTCTTTCGAACTTAATTACGTACCATTTCACTAAATAAAGACAAAAACAAATTATGAAAACAGCAATTATTGCTATAAATAATTTAAACTCGTAAAAAAAAATAATGGGGCGGAATGGGAAATTACATATGTATACCTCATTCTGCCCCAGTATGCTGTTTATATCTTAACTGCGATATTTTCCCAAAAATTCGATTATGTTACGTAAATAAAAATAACAATCTAACAATAGTGTATTATATGGTATGATTATAACAAAACTCATGTTATTGAATAATATACCTGCAGTTAAGAATCGAAGAATGTTATAAGCGATCAACACAAAACAATGAATTGTCAATAACTGAAAAAGTGTGTGCGTTTTGATTGTGATAACGTTATTTATAGTAACATGGAGGTAAAAGATTATTATTTCAGGCAGGGCAAACCGATACGAAACGTTACGTATTGAAAATAGCTGATATCCCATTGTGCCCACGTCCCCATTTTGCCACGGGTTCCCCTACGTACAATTATTAGAAGCTGAGTACAATTGAGACTATTTCTTGCCGTACAGTGGAGGAGATAGCATCAATTGTCGGCTGTCGCGACCTGACCGTTTTTTTTTTGTTGCGCTCCAGTATTCTTATATATCTCGATGGATACGAGCGTCTAGAGACAGCGCCTCTTATCAGTACTATTATTATCAGTATCACGCTATCATGACAGTTGCTTTATCACATAATCGTTTGATTACATTTAAATTTTATTTAAATATTCACGTTTTATTTAATAAGATATATATTTAAAATGTTGTATTATTTTATTAAATTAATTGAATTTACACTATACCAGTATACAATGTCCTCATCGAATGAACAACTGGAAACAGTTCAATTGAAATGTGGTTCTATTCAAGGTAAGGATTTAAAAAATGCATATCTAATATTATTCAAAGTTATATTTCAAATATAAAATAAATGTATTCTTTACAAGTTTATAAGAATAACTTATGAGGAACTTTGTATTAAATTTCAAGTTTCACATCATTGTAAAATCAATACATTCTTCACTCCGTTCAGAATCTAAAATATTATAAAGTACATACAATTTTACAATATATGGTAAAATAATTAAAAAATTGTGTCCCGGGGAAAAATACCGATATTTTGTAGCCTGCAACACAACACAACACATAAAATAAAATAAATATAAATAAAAATATAAAAATTTAAATAATTAAATAACTAATAAAATTATTATCAATGATATAAGTTCCAAGTTTAAAAAATTATGTATTAGAAATATTAAGTATTTTATATTAAGTAAGTACTGGGTAAATATAATTTTATAATTAAACTTATATTATGCATGAAATTAATTTGTTAGAAAAGGTTTATACAATTAGTTGTAGACTGCTTTTGGTATAAATAAATAAAAAAATTTACAATGCAGCTAGATAATTGCATTTAAGCTTTGGATTTGATTTAATTTTAGTTATATTTTGTTTATTTGGTTTTGCATTATTTTTACAACTTTTGTTTTAAGTAGTTAGTTGAGTTAAAATTAATATTTCAATTATATTTCAATTATAGATTGACTCAAATAAACGAGCTGAACTTCTTTTAAAAATTTGGGAACCAGATCATACTTTTAAATTTCCCATAACTGGGAAACAAAAATTGAAATTTCAACTTAACTGGTTAAGAAAATGGTCTTGGTTAACTTATTCAAAATTGCTTGATGGTGCATTTTGCAAGTTTTGTGTTCTTTTTAAAAGAAACGAAGGTGGTCGTGGTAATCAAAAGTTAGGCAAACTCGTTTTAGAAAAATTTTCTAATTGGAAAAAAGCAATTGAGGAATTTAACAAACATGAAGGTACAAAATATCATAATAATTCAATTTTAGATGCTGATAATTTATTATCCGTGTACAATAAAAGTAAGGAATCTATGGGTGTCCAGTTAAATAATAAGTTAAAAATTGAAATACAAGAAAACCGTAAAAAAATAATTCCAATTATTGAAACAATTATTTTTTGTGGACGTCAAGGCCTGGCTTTGAGAGGCCATAATGATTCAGGACCCATAAGTTTACAAAATTCTCAAATTTATAATGAAAGTAATTTTAGAGAATTGTTAAGATTTAAAATTGAAGCTGGTGATAAAAATTTAGCCAATCATTTAGAGACAGCTCCACGTAATGCGACATACCTTAGTCCAGAAATTCAAAATGAAATAATTAATACATGTTCTAGTATGATCATCGAACAACTCGTTTCTAGGATTAATAGTGCAAAATGTTTCACAGTTGTTCGGAACACCGATAACAAAAATACGATACGGCCGTTGTTCGTCGACATCTCGATATAATTTCAGTATTTCGTGAGACCTCGACGATCAACGGTCAATAATCTTCATCAAAATTGACGAAATTTATATTGAAATTCAAAATGTATTACCTTAATTAATTATGTATTACTAAAATTGTTAATTCTAATAATTATCTTTTAATTTTTATTATTAATAAAAATAACTAGTGCGAACGTACGAAATAAACAGAAACAATTTGTTCTACAATTATAATTTCTCGTTCCCTAAAACTACATGGTCCTTCGAACAGGATAGCAAGGCGAAAAATAAATTACAATTCGTTAAAAAACCAAATAAAGCGAAAATTCACGTGTTAAAGCAGTGTGGATTAACATCAAAACCACGAGGTAAGATCAAATTTAATTCTTTTTTATCGGGCTTCCCGCAGCACATAAAATTCCCTATCGCATAATAGTCGTAGTATTACCTAAATAAATTGTCACTGAAATCGATATCAGTCAAATAGAACGAAGTTCAATAATAATGGGTGATCAAGATACGGCAACGCAAATAAAGAGGTGAGGGGTATTGAAAGGTCAGCTAACAAGATTTTTGAATGATGTCGATGAAGGTAAGACCGATAGCAACGCTGAAATACTAAAAATAAAACGAAAAAAAGATCGAAGAGGGCTGGGAATTGTTTCAAAAAATTCAATTAGAAATAGAAATGCAAGTGCAAGATGAATCGGAAAACCAATATAGATTTGACTTCGAAGAGTTGTATTTCCTAGCAGTATCAAAATATAATAAATTGTTCGAACCACAGCAAGATACAATTGAACAAGTAGATCAAAATAATGAAAGTCAAAATCAAGCAATGTCGCAGCTGGCAACAACAGTGCGAAGTAGTAGTACCGCGTCAAATCAAGCATCGATTGTAAAGCTCGCGGCGCTCAATGTACCTACATTTAGTGGAGACTATAAAGAATGGTCCACGTTCCACGACATGTTCGTGGCACTTATTCATGGAAATGAGGCACTAACAGACGTTCAAAAATTTTTTTATTTAAAATCAGCTCTTACAAGTGACGCCTTAATGGTCATTCAGAGCTTTGAAACGTCGGATAAAAATATACAATTGCTTGGGAGTGCTTGAATGAGCGCTACAATATAAACGCATACTGGTTCAAAACCATACAAAAGCAATTTTTGATCTAGATCCGTTAGAAGATGAATCAGCAATAAAATTAGAGAAAATTCGTTGATAAGTTTTGGTAATATGAAAGCTCTAGAAAGTCTAGGCCACGACCCAAATGCGTGGGGACCTATGATGATTCACATAATTTGCACGAAACTAGATTCAGCTACACTGCGCGCATGGGAAGTACAGGCGCCGAAATCTGAAATATCAAACGTTTCCGATTTAATACAATTTTTAAATAAACGCTTTCAAGTATTAGGAGCCGTAGAAGGAGCTCAAAACTTACACGGAAAAGCTGAACAAAAAACAAGAGCAGCAGACCAAAAAGAAAAAAAAATACCCGCGTAAAAATCGAGCGTCAATGCATGTTACTACTTCTAAATTTAAATGTTATATGTGTGAACAAAACCATGCGATATATCGATGTCCAAAATTCATAGGTCTCGGCGTCCGCGAACGACAAGTACAGGTAGACAAATTAGGCATTTGTGCAGTATGCCTAAGTCGACACTTGGGAGATAAATGTAAATTCAATGGCTGCAAAAAATGTGGGGAGAAACATAATACGTTGCTTCATGATCAAAAGGCACCAGAAATAACCGCCGAAACGTCGATAAGTACACGCGTAGCGCCATAAAACAAGTTTTGTTATCAACCGCGATAATTAAAATTGAAGGTCGATCGAAAGAAATATTTCACGCGCGCGCGTTGTTGGACTCAGGTTCTCAATGTAATTTTGTAACCAATGATTTAGCACAAAAATTACAATTGCCGCGCAAAGGGGTGAAATTTTCTATTTCAGGTGTTGATAATTCAATGAGTCAAGCTCATTATTCAGTAAAAACTACTATTCATAGTAATTCGAATTTCTAACTTTACCTAAAATTACGACAAACTTACCTATGCAAAGTTTTGACACGACAAAATTAAGTTTACCTAATTATATAAATTTGGCCGATCCGACGTACGCAATTCCGGGTAAAATAGACGTATTAATTGTTGCTGAATGTTTTTATGATATTATACGTCCTGGAAAATATAAAGCTGCGGAAAATGGTATTATATATCAAGAAAGCGAATTAGGTTGGATTGCCTTCGGCCCCACACACAATTTAGTGCAAACCGCCGTAAAATCATTCGTCACGATGACTAAGTTGATGGAAGATAGCGCCAACCTGAATGAGCAGATAGCAAAATTTTGGCAAATTGAAGATACCAGCAAAACACCACAGGGTACAACGATGAAGAAAAAGTATGTGTCGAGCATTTAATCGAACAGTAAGACGGATAATCGGGAAGATTCGTGGTAAAATTACCATTACGCGAAAATACGATAAGCGGGGTGAGTCGAAAGTACGGCACTTAAACGATTTTTGTCTTGGAAATGATTCAAGATAACACAAAATTATGTAGTGATTATATGACTATATTAAACGAGTATACAAACTACGTCATATGTCAGAAATGTCATTACCATCGGCGTCTCGAAACTGAAACAAGTTATTATGTAACGTGCCACGTACAATCAGTTGAATGATGTCGATTTGGAAAAGGTTTTGTGAAATAATTGAACTCTCGAAATTATTCTAAGTGTTTTTTATTTAAAATTATTCTAAGTCCAATTATTTAATTTAATAAAACTTGTGAAAAATATTCTAAGTCCAGGAGACATAAAATATTAAACTGGGTGACGTGAAGGTGCTTGCGCTAACTCTGGTGGATCACGTCTGAATTGTGCCTAATCTGGGCCCCCTTATATATCGTCCAGGGACTCCCGCGGTACCTTCAGATCCCTGATGGTCATCTGCACCTGCATCCGCTTCTGCCCACGCTTGCGTCATCCGGCCGATAGCGTGCGTCAATTATATGACTATAATATTCTATCGGGTGAGTGATTCCGCAACTAATATACTCTACCGGGTGGCAATTACGTATCCATAATATGTCACCGGATAGTAGTCACATGCCATTACCTCCCATCGGATAAGAAGCACACGGGCGATGATACTTTGATTGTTTCCTACTTTGTTTATTAGATCCGGTCCTAGTCCGACCACACCCAATCATTGCTTGCCTGGTTGCTCACCCTAACATAACTATGAGGATATCCTTTACGTCCCCATGGTTTAGAGTATTGTTGGCTATGGTAATTTATATATTACATTTAATATAATTATCAGAGCACGTTGCACCTCCCCACGAAAAAAAAGGTTTATGTCTCAAAGACAGAAATCTTTCAAAGTTCAGTACAAAATAGTTAAGTTACAAATTATTACAATGTTATAGTGTTTACAATAATCGATTACAAGTCATTGATATAAGACATACATTACAATTCTCTGTATGCTTTTACATTTAAAGTATTTTCGTTATATAATATGAATATATGATGTATATGTTGTATATATAGTTTTGATTAAATATGGATTGATTACACTTACAATTGGTTAAATAGTTTGATTAAATATTTTGATTATAATATAATTAATGATTATATGGTTAGATTAAATATTTGGTTATATAATTCTATGTTTTAAATATGTTGGTTAGTTTTCTTATAATTTATAATTGTGATTACAATAAAATATAGTGTTAGTAAATAGTACAATATAGTGATTATAATTGATTTGATAATTCCAATAAAATATGTGGTTAGTATAATGTGTTGATTACAATAGTTTCTTATATGGTAAATTAATTAATACAAATATTTTTTTTTTTTTTTTACTTATTATAATATTTAGTAGTACAAAATCTATAAAGTTCCCCACAATTCAAATTTATTTCCATATCCCAATAGTAACTTATTCGTACAGTATGTTTTCTTAAATCTAAGTGTATATATATATATTTATTATCATTCCAGTTTGTATGTTTTTTTTTTATTTTATTTACTCAATCAAGATTCGCTGCCCATGGAATGACATACTAATCATTTAAAGTACGTCGTCCACATTGACAACAACCCTAATTGATTAATACGTTTACTTGATCACTCTTTACTCATTGGGGATGCCATAGAATCCACCCCATCGATCATATGTCAAATGTTATGTCGATAGGTGTTTCGTACAGCCCCAACCACTTCGTTTTACCTGATCAATTCATTCTAGACATACATTTATCTACTGTAATTCAATATATCTCGTGGATTCTGTATTATTCGAGGTAATAGTTTAATTCATAACAGTATGGTTCACCAAATTCTCTGTCTAACGCCATATCATACAAAAATCTTTTGGCTGCCTCAATCATTTCCAATATAGTTTCATCCTCGTAAGGTACGAGTATATTTTCATTAGCGGTAACTATATGAAAATCAAAACAAGCTGTGTAATTATGCCATTCTCCCTGTGTTGGATTAATATGAAATTGCGTTTCTATGTTAAACGATATTGCCGAAGCTAATTGCTCCATTCTATCCATTATTGGTTATTATTTATTTCGTAGAGTTGATTTGTAATTTATAGAATTATGAATTTCTGAAAAAGAAATTTTACGTTCGTATTTTGATTATTAATGTAACCGTTGTTTTTGTTTTATTACTACTTTTATTGTTATTGTTTATATATTTTTTTTTAGAAATGTTTTATTAAATTTCATATCGCTGTTTCCGTATCACATAATCAAATATACATTTAGTATACTTGACATCCATTCTCGGATCATGCGCATACGTAGTATGGTGTTTTTTTTACATATTATATCATGGGTCTCTACTAAATTAAGTAGCCTTCCTGTTTTATTATATGTACCGATATCTACTTCGAAAATTATTTCTTTATTGCCTAATTTTTCAAACTGAATATAGAAATTTTTATTAAAATACTTATCGTAGCACGTTATGTTTAACATCGGATAATGGTCTAAATCTAATCTTTTTAAAATATTTTTGTCCGAATGTCCGTTCCATACTACTATCACATTCTCTTTATTACCTCTACGTATATAACTGTCAATATATCCTCGTGTAAATTATTTTTTGTCGAATTCAAACTCTGCTTCATTGGTCCAGACAAGCATCTCTCAGATCAGTTTTTACTCTGAACACTCTTTTATCTCTCTTATTGCCACCTGAAGCTCCGTCTCACCCATAGGTCGAGCTTCTTCGTTAAGTGGTAGCAAAAGAGGTCGTCCCTCCAGTTTCCTAATCTTAAAACGGTCTAAGCTATTGGATATAGCTCCGGAGATGACAACCATGCTTGTCTTGTTCACCATTGAGAACTCGAAGTCCATAATTATGAATTTATGTGTCTCTTTCTGTATAATTAAACATTTTGTATTAGTGATTGTATTTTTATATTTTTTTATACATTTAGTACATACTTATACATTTATGTGATTGTTAATAACTTATATTATTACTTTTAAGTTATATTATATTATTAATATTATTCCTTATTATATCTAAATATCTATATATTTAATTTATACATTTTATTGTTCTTTTAGTAAGGGCGGCATATTACTTAGGGCTAGCCTATCTGGTGTGTCACCTAGTAGCTTTTCTTAACCCCATTTCCTTTTGCCGATGACGTCATATGTATGACTTCTCTGTCTCTATTCGATATGTCGTTATCCGTAGTTCTTGCTCGATGGCCTATGGCCCTCATAGTGGTCAGTTTGCATTTATAACTTATGTATATGAATGCCAAAAGAAACATGGAGAATACTAACAATGCTATAATTGCATACATCATTAATGAGTGGTTATTACTTTGTACTTCCACTCCGGACTGTCTGAGTATTTCCTCGTCTATCATTCTTTCTACATCGTCTAGTGAGTGGCCATTTCGTGTATGTTATCGAGTTTGCGTGCGTCGAACTTATGTCTATACTTTTCTATTTTAATGCCCTTGATACTGTTATTGATCTTATACGATATGCTCCCTACTCCGATTTTAGGTATGAAATTTGTGAAATACTTTGTTTTGATCTCCCTTGTCGGATTTAGCACTACGTGTTCTGCATAAGCTCTACATTCCTGATTTAATTTAATTATCCCTTGATTTTTAATTTTTTCAATATATGGTTCTTGTATTCCCTGACACGTAATTGTTAATGTATCTTTTTTTGTTGTGTATATCCATGTGTTGGCATACTTAGTTTGTGGTATATATTTTTAGAAATAATGATTACTCCTGATTCACAATTTTGTGGTAACTGGTCTGGATTTTTAAATAATGAAACTTCACACGGTTGTTCTTTTGATTCGTGTGTATGGTTGGAATTCCGGGCAAATAGTAAAAGTTTCTGTCTCGGTACAGTGTAATAATTCTGTTTCAGTAAACGTTGTAAATTGTCTACGATTTTTAGTTATTCCTACATATTGGTATTCTGGTTTCAATACAATACTATGTGATTTGTTATCCGGTCGATCAATGTCTACAGGATGTGGTATAGGTATGATTTTAAATAAAGTTAATTGAGTTTCCGTTATCAACGGTATTTTATCAGAAATACTATTTGATCACCACTATAAAATACTGCAATTTTAGTTATTTTTGTAAATTCGTGTATTTCGCTAGGTAATGTTCCCATTGGTAAATTCAAGTTAAGTGGTAGGTTAGTTTTATTCTACTTCTAGTTGTGTGCAAGCTTCTCGCGTGTGTTACTACTAGCTTGGGTGTAAAACACCTGTCCTAGCCGCGGTTATTATGGCACTTAAAGTTTGGGTTTCGTAAGAGTATTGTGTCATTAATGCTGTAAATATACTAAAAATTCTATTTGACAGTAACAAGGTTTCTAAAGTATACGTATTGTTTATTAAAGCTTTTATGTTTGTTTCTAAACTTAGTTGCTTTTGTCGTAACTCGTCATATAACTGGTTTAGTTTAGTTGAAGCACTGTTTATTCCTACTATTGAAGATTTGACTACAGTGGTCTGGTCTTTTATAACATGTATCATACGTTCATTGGTACCTTCGACTTTGTCTATGTGTCGTAAAGTTTCCTCCGCACATTCCTCATCACAAACTCCGAATAAGGTTTTCATTGCCGAACCTATCATATTTACTAACCCTCTTTTCACTCTAGCACTACGTATGGTGGTGTGTTCCCCTGGTGACAAATATCTACCAATAGATTCATACATTTGTTTCCGTTGGACGGATATTTCATTAAAAGTTGTTTTTAATACATTATCGTATTTTGAGCACATCTCCCGATCGGTCATATTTCCCTTACAATGCTCGTCCATATTTCTTATTTCTAATTCTAATTGATAATGTCTTAAATCATAATCGCTTAACGGTATATAAGTTACGAGCTCCCAATGAGCTCCTATTATTCTGATTTCACCTTGGTTTTCATAAAATATACTTGTTTCATTTTAAATTCTTCTATGGTGTATGGCGACTGTCCTTGCGCCATCATTATACACAAAAACCTATATAATAATATGCTAATTAGACATATATTTACCTTAATTAATTTAATAGGCCATGTTACGTTATCATTATTTTATTACTTAAATATAATTTATCTTATTAATTCTAACTAAATACTACTATCAATTAATTTTCATTTATTTTGTTAAAAATTTCCTCCGACGTTGTCCTCAGAATTTCTCTTCTCATGATCCAGCACATAGGTCTTGTATAGGGCTCATCACTTTGTATGATTCTCAAGAGGTCTGATCTCAAAGTTGCAATAGATTGCTCTATTACGTGAGGACTTAACGGGTAAGGCAAAAGTGCTGCCGCAGAGTGCACATGGTGGTCAAAGCAGGCGGGGATTTCCCTGTCCCCCACTAAGAAACAGTGTTTTTGGCGTTTTATTTTTCTACCCAAATTTTTAAGAAATCCGATTTTTAATTCCCATCTGCTAGCAAAAAAGCTCACGCTTTCCAACAAGTTCATGGTAGGCAACCACATGTGCGGCCTTCCATACGTTATCGGTGTCAAATGTATCCTTCGGTTTCCTTCACATCGGAAGTTGTCCAAAATACATTGGCAGAGTACCGATTCCTCTGACAGCGTTTCATGTGGTTCATGCCAATCCCAGCAGATTTCGTTATGTGCACCATATATGTGCGAGTACACAGGGTTTCTTTCAAACTCCATGCACCCCAGATACGTGTACAACTGCATTTCCCCCAACATTTCATCTCCCTTATTTAACCGGAGAGTCACCAGACGTCCTCCTGCTGTTTCTTTTATTTCCAACCCGAATTCAGGAACTACGTCTAATTGTGCATTTTCCACCAATGGCACTATGCGCCTATGCCCTTCCGTTGTCAAATATATTACTTCAATTTGTCGGCTCCTATAATATAGTTTAACTCTTATAGTACGTTTTGGTTATTAGTGTAAAATTTGAATCTAACTACATTTGCATCTTAATACTAAAATAAATCTAATTTACTATCTTTATTCATGTTTTTTTTTTTTTATTTTCTTATATATTTTTCCTTATATACTAGTCTCCCTCATCGTGTTTAACTCTGTTCCTTGTTCGTGTATTAAGTTTACTACATATCTGTATCTGTATCTGTTCACACATTTAAAATTATGGTGTATACTAATAATTAGTAGTACAATGGTCATTATTAGAATGCTTACTCCTACACATATTATAAAATTATAATAATGTATTTTAAATTTAGGATTTTCTAGTTTTGTTACATTTGTGTGCTGGTGTTATTAATAATTATTTTACTAG
This sequence comes from Aphis gossypii, assembly GCF_020184175.1. Taxonomy (NCBI): domain Eukaryota; kingdom Metazoa; phylum Arthropoda; class Insecta; order Hemiptera; family Aphididae; genus Aphis; species Aphis gossypii. The sequence continues at coordinate 22,704,811 of NC_065532.1, forward strand.
TTATATTTGTTCTATCCTCTTCCTTCTGTAGTATCTGACGTGATATCGCCATAGTCAAACTCATTTACTACATTTGTGGAGTCTACCATTGTTAAGTTTGCTGTAATCATTTGCGATATTATTTCGTAATGGGTATTATTTGTATTTTTGTTATACTCGAAATTATTCAGTGTAGTTAAATTATAGTCATGCTCACTTGTCATGATAGGTTTTATTGTAGTTGAAATTGTCTGCAATGTTGGATTAGTTATGTTGGTTTTATGTAGTAACTTTGAATGTATTACACTTAGGTGTCTAACATTTTTCGGAAATAATATGAATTTTTCATTGTTTAATCCTATTGTTTTCAATGTTAATTCACACGTTTTTTCGATAGTAAGTTTTGTTAAAGTGTTATTTAATACAATAGTCGTAGGTTTTATGGAGAATATACACCCCAGGTTCATATGTACCCGTGTGTTGTTCTCATCATTCAAAGCTAAAGTTATACGTTCCGTTGTTCCCCAAGTCGTTCGTTGAAGTTCAACACGACTATTGTTTACTTCATAAAAAACTATTGTTTCTTCATGGCTCGTTACTCCCTTTACCGTCATAATGATTAACCTATAATTTCATTACTTATTACTTATATTATCTTATTATTCTATTACTTATTACACATTTATACTCTATATCTATACTTAATATTATTATATTTTTATTATATTATTATTTTTTTTTTTTATATCTATTTCTGTTCATACATTTTCAACAATTGGTCCATTCTGTCGCTTCTTTTACGACTTACCATCACCCTTCGTTTCATTTCTTTTCTATATTTTTTCCTGTCGTGCTCTAACATTTCGTCAGCCTCCGGCATTACGTCTAACCAATCGTTTATTACTATACAAAATTGTTCTCTCAAGTCGTTTTTTTCATAAACGTCATGTATATAAACCGTAATGTTTTTCGTAAATCTCTCTAATTCCGATTGCGAATATGGTTCGCTCATTTTCTTATTAGCATTTTCCATATGTGACTTTAAACAACTAGGTGCTTCGTCCCTTCTTAAGAAAGTAGTAACGTTATGTTTTTCCCGTTTGATCATGTCGTATAGATAATTTATGAATTTGGTTTTCTTTTCCCTAAAAATAAATACTTAATCTTAAACTACACTCTAAGTCTTATTTACCTTATTTATTTAATACTTATTTAATTATATTTAATTTCTACCTAAACTTTCGTATCGGATTTCTAATCATCCTTGTCTAGTTTGCCTTTTTCGTAATATTTTTTTACATCATTTTTATGTACAGTCACCTTCCTTCTACCTCTCTGTATTACTACATTTTCGGTATCCAAAACCTCTAAAATTTCAAAAGGTCCTTTCCATAACGGACTTAATTTGTTTTTCTGGGTTTTGTCTTTCAGTAATACCAAATCTTTCACATCTAAGTCTTCGCTAAATTCCTTTTTATCATACTGTTTTTTAGATTTTATCTTCTTATTAATTAATCTTTCTCTGGCAATTTTATGTGACTCCTGCATTTTTTGTTTTAAATCGAATATATAATCATCGTAATTATACCTAGGTTCAGGGCTACATTTTAACTTGACTGGTATGTCCAATTCTTTTCCATATAATAACGCGTAAGGTTGGTAATTAGTCGAACTATGTTCCGTTGAATTATATACGAATAATGCATATGGCAATAGTTGATCCCAATTATTTAAATCTTTGTCTACATAGTGTCTCAAATATTCGGCTAAAGTTCTATGTGATCTTTCTAAGCTACCGTTAGTTTGCGGATGATAAGGACTCGTATTTATTTTATTAATCTTTAGTAGTTTACACACTTCTGTGAAAATCTTACTAAGAAAGTCTGTACCTTGATCAGTTAATATAGTTTCAGGTATACCGTGCACACATACGAAATTTACTACAAACGCCTGGGCGATAGTGTTTGCCGTATGATCTGGTAACGGAACACCTAATGAATATTTCGTTAGATCGTCCTGCATAGTCAATATATATGTGTTGCCTATTGCAGTAGGTATTAGAGGTCCTACTATATCCATAAATATTTTTTCAAACGGTCTAGAACTTGTCGTAGTTATAATCATCGGACTACGGTGATGCCTATTAGTTGTTTTATTCGTTTGACACGACGGACAGTTTTTTATATATTCCCTTACTTCTTGTTTTAACCCTGGCCAGTTGAATTGTCGTTTAATTTTCTTAACCGTTCTATTTAATCCAGCATGACCCCCTAGTAATGAGTCATGAAATTGCTTGAAAATAATTAATTTTTCCTCATTAGTGTACTCTAATTTAGTACAGATTATTATTTCTATATCTGTATTTCGAAATATATACCTAATCATTGATCTTGTTTTTGTCCAGTCCAACCCGTCTTTCTTTCCTAACTGGTTCATGGCTAACTTATTCAAGGAATTTTTAATGCAAAAGTACTTTAAATTTAATAATGCAAAATGCATATTTTCACTTGTGGTTAATTGTTTTTCTTTACTTTTAGTTATCAAAAATATTATGTATCTTTCTTCGTAATTAAAATATACTACGTCGCCTATTTGTTTATTTGATTCTAGCATTTTATTCGTTCCAAATTTTCGTTTTAATTCGTAGTTTATTCCCGATTTAAAGTTATAATATTTTTCTATTTCTGATACAATATGATATTCTGCGGGTGATTCTAGTAATTCACCGTTCACCTCTTTCACATTACTATTCGTTATTATTGTTGTTTCCGATTTTTCTAGAAAGCTCGTATAACTTTCGTCCTTAATTTCTTTTATACTATACATTCTACTTAAAGCATCTACGTTCGAATTTTGTACTCCCGGTTTATATTTTATTTCGTAATCGTATTCCTCAAGCTGTATGCGCCATCTCGCCAACTTTGATAACGGATCTTTTAAGTTAAATAACCAAGATAATGGTCTATGGTCAGTGAGTATCACGAATTTTCTACCGTAAAGATAGGGCCTAAATTGTTTAACCCCGTATACAATCGCTAAACATTCTAGTTCAGTAGTTGAGTAATTCATTTCACTTTTATTCAAAGTTCTAGATGCGTACGCTATTGGTAGGTCGCTACCTATCGTTCCTTGGGATAGTATAGCTCCTAGAGCCTTACCACTAGCGTCGGTTGTAAGTATAAATTGTTTCGTAAAATCTGGATATTGTAAAATCGGTTCTGCACAGAGTGCGTTTTTTAATTTGTCGAAAGCTACCTGACAATTTTCGTCCCAATTAAATTTAACATCCTTTTTTAATAAGTGTGTCATTGGTTTAGCTAACATACTATATCCCTGTATAAATTTCCTGTAGTACCCCGATAAACCTAAAAATGATTTTATTTGCTTTACAGTTTTAGGCACCGGAAATTCTAATACTGATGTTATCTTTTTCGGATCTGGTTTTATTCCGTGTTCCGAAATTATGTGTCCCAAATATAAACATTCGCGTTTTAGAAATTCGCATTTATCTGGTTGTATTTTTAAATTATGGGTACGTAGACGTTCGAATACGTCTATCAGCTTATTGTTATGATCGCTCAAATTTTTCGCATAAATAATAATATCGTCTAAATATACTAAACATTTAATGCCTATTATCCCCGACAATACGTTATTCATTAATCGCTGAAATGTAGCGGGACTTGTTTTCATTCCCATAGTCATACGTTTAAAATGGTAATGACCTTGACCGGTCGAAAACGCTGTCATTTCGCGAGATTCCTTCGCTAAAGGTATTTGATAAAACCATTTGCTAAATCTAAAATGGTAAAAAGCTGACATTGTCCCAATTGATCTAATATTTCCGTAATATTAGGTAACGGATGAAATTCATTTAAAGTTACTTCATTGAGTGCCCTAAAATCAATTACTATTCGAAATTTATCTTTACCAGATGAATCTGATTTCTTTTTTACTAACAACAAAGGTGCATTAAAAGGTGACATAGATCGTTCTATGATATCGTTTTGTTCCATTTTAATTAATTGTTGTTCAATTTCCTTTTGCTGTGCCTGTGGCAATCTATATGGTCTTTTATATATAGGCGGTTGATTGGCGGGTAATCTTATTACGTGTTCCGCGGCGTTAGTAAATGTTAAATAATCGTTTTCCAAATGAAATACATCGGAAAAATGTTCGCATATTTCTAATATTGTTTTACGTTCCTCGTTATTTAAATGGTCACTACGTATTAAACTTTTTATTTTATTTACGCGATCGTTATTGTCATTTACTACAGTTATTTCGTGTAATTTATATTCTATGTCATTGTCGTATAATATTTTATTTAATTGGTCCTCATAAATGTTTTGTGGTAATTCAGAAATATTCAGTATACTTATCACCGTGTTTCCATTCTTTACCGTGTTTATTATATTAGCGCAATATACGTCCTGTATTAATTCTTGTTTCTGTATTAAAATATTTTTATTTTCCATTATCGGATCAGCTATTGGTATAGATATTATTGTTTCCGTTCGCGGTTTTAATGTGTAACATATTTTATCTTTATTTAATTCGCACGGAGTGTTATCATTTATAGTTAATATATTATTCGCAACATCTATTATCGCGTTAGTTTGTAACAGGAAGTGGTGACCTAGAATTCCATCTCGCGGTATTGGAAATTCCTTATCGACCACATGAAATTCCGTTTTTATTTTATTATTATTTAATATTAATATTATTGTAATTTTGCCTATGGTAGTTACTATTTTATCATTAATGCCTTTTAAATTTATTTTTTCTTTTTCGTTTACTAATGTTTCGCCTGTTAATTTATTTATTTTTATTAAATTGATTTCACTACCGGTGTCTAAAAGAAGATTTGCTGTATTTGTTTTAAAGTTAGGTGATTGAAATGTAACATGATTTTCATTAATTACTGATACGATGGTGAAACATCGTTGGGTGATAATTCCTCCGTTACGGCCGTTATTTGGTTGATCGAACGGACGCCGTTCCCGTTCGACACTTGACCGTTTCCCGTCCGGTTTGCATTATTACGCTCATCCCGTTGCCTACTATAACAACTAACACTATCGTGTCCTATCTTATTGCAATAACTACAAGTTATTGGTGCCGAATTATTGTTAAAATTATTATTAGTATTTTGTCGTGCGTTATTATTTTGCGGTTGCTGATTATTATTATTATTCCGACGCGCAACTTGTGTAACATTACCACGACAATCGCGAGCGACATGATTAGTTCTGCCGCAAATATAACATCCGGGATCGTTTTGCTGTCTCCGATTATTATTATTATATTGACCGTTATTATTACGCGGATAGTATTATTATTATTTATTATTATTGCGACCGAAATTATTAAAATTATTATTACGATTAACGTTATTATAATTATTAGGACCTTGTCTATTCTGACCACGATTATAATTTTGCTTATAACCGAATTTCTGTCCATTTGGGTTATTTCCCTGATAGTTATTTGACCAACGATTTCCGTTATTATTTTTATTTCCGTTTTGATTTACTTTAGTTTCGTTATTTTGTAATTCTTTGTTAAAACTAAATTCGATTTCTAACTGCCTAGCCATTTGCATTGCCAGTTCTAAAGTTTCTGGGTTCCTAGCTCGTAATATCGTCTGTAAATCCATTTTTAACCCGTTTATATAAATTGCTAATGCCTGATCCTTTAGAGTTTGCCTTAAAATTCTCGCCTCTTCGGGCGTTTTATTTGCCAATGTTGCATTACACAAATTATAATATAATTGTTCTACGCGACCCGTATAAGTTAATACATCTTCGTCATTTTTCATACGAACTGAATTTAATCCTATTTGTAATGTTTGTGGTGACAATTGCTGTTCAAAAGCCCCCCTTAATATTTTTTTAATAGTTTCCCAATCACTGGTTTCCCTATACCGACATACTTCTAACGCCTTGCCAGTAATCCTAGTATTAATAAATTTCACTAATAAGGGTATAGTTTCTTTATCTACGGCCTCACATGCATAATCGCATGCCCGTATGAACGAACAAACGTCTTTTGCATCGGCACATATTGGTATCATAGCAGTGACCTGCTCAATTGTAGCCTTTACACTAGACATTTTTGTTCTTTGCTTCCTCTTTACTGGTCCTAATTCTGAGTGGACTAAATTTGGTGTACTACGTAACCCTATTAATCTTTGTTCTAATCCGGTATTTGAGTCTTCTCTAACAGTAGTATCTAACAAACTTTTCCCTGTTGTTTTTCCTTATTAATTCCCTGTGTAGAGTCGCTACCCTCTTTCGTATTTATACTTATGTTTACTAATTTATTTACTTCAATATTTTTATTTAACTCTACTTGAGTTCCGATTTCTTTTGTTTTATCTGTTTCCTCTTCCGAACTATTACTATCGTTTTCACTATAACTATTTTCTTCTTTTCCTTATTCATACGTTTATTTGTATATTCATTTATTATAACTTAAATTAAATATGCTTTATTTCTTAAAATATTTTTTTTATTATTATTTTTTCCAATTATTAATCAACATTAATTTCTTAAAAATATTTATCAATATTATTTTATTATAAAATTCTCGTAATATTTTTATTATTCCCCCAATTATTTCTATCTCTATTTTTTTTATTTTTTTTTCTCTAGGTTTTTTATCCTCTCTAAAATTTACAATATACGTCAAGTAATTTTTTTCAACACGATAGGACTTTCTCGCCTATAAAATTCACAATTATCTTTTAATTATAACACGGCTTATTTCTGCCTAATAAAATCTCCGATTATTAAAATCGCTAAATACGGCTCTTCTCGGCCTAAATAAATTCACAATTATTTTTCACAAATACGGCTCTTTTGGCCCAATAAAATTCACAATTTTTTTTCACAAAATACGGCTCTTTTTGGCCCAATAAAATTCACAATTATTTTTCAATATACGGCTCTTCTCGGCCCATAAATTCACATTATTTTCAATATACGCTCTACTCGGCCCAAAAATTCACAATTATTTTTCAATATACGGCTCTTTCGGCCCAATAAAAATTCACAATTATTTAATTCACAATATATATATGGCTCAAATCCGCCCCAAAATAATTCCTTTCATCAACTTTTAAAATATGGCACTTTTTCAGCCTAAATAAATTCAATACTTTAATTCTCAATATATGGCTCAAATCCGCCCCAAAATAATTCCTTTCATCAACTTTTAAAATATGGCACTTTTTCAGCCTAAATAATTCAATATATATAAGGACTTATTACTTGCCTCCCAATAATTCAATAAATAAGGTCTTAACTGCCTTCAATAAAATTCTCAATTAATATTCTTTTAATTCACAAAAATAAACTCTTTCTTTTTTCTTGCGTGTTCCTTGACGTATAATTCACTAATAATTTTTTTTTCTATAATTATATTTCCGTATTCTTCACGTATATTTTCTTTAAATAAATATTTTCCCCTTAATTATAAAAAAATTTTTTTTAACAATATATCTCCTTTTTTTTATTATTTTTTTTTAAAAAAAAATAAATTTATTTATACTATTCTTACGATATTTATCTTAAATAATTTTTCCGCATAAAAAAAAATAATTTTCTGTAAAATATTTAATTTTAATAAAATAATTTAATTTTCGTAATTAAAAAAAAATGTTTAAATTAATTAAAATAATTTTCTTTCCTTTATATTAAAAATAAAAATTATTATTATTATTTTCTTTTAAAATTTATTCTTCTGCTATTATATTTTATAAATAAAATAATAAAATAAAATTTTATTTTAAAACTTAAAGTATTATTTTTTTTTTTCTGAAAAATTTTCTATGTCAAAATATTTTATTTATATTTAAAAAATAAAATATTTTTATTATTAATTTTTTGATTGATTTTTTTTTAACTTATTATTTTTTCTGAAAGTTCTTTATGTTACTTTGTTGTATTTCCTTTTGGAAATAATAAAATATATTTTTTTTTTTAGATTCTTAATTTATTAATTTTTTCTGAAAAATTATTTATGTCTTTTTTTCTTAAAAAAAAATATCTTATTTATTTATTTGTTCCTCGAAAAATTATTTATATTTGAAATATTTATATATTTATAACTAAAATAAAGTTGTATTATTTTATTATTGAATAAAAATTTTATGCGTAAAAATAATCTAAGTGTATTATTAAAATATTAAATTTATTTAATCGTTGCGTTTTTTTATTATTTTTTATTTTTGCTTATTCTAAATTTTTCCCTTTTTAAATTATTTATTTAATTTTATCAAGATATTTTATTTAATGTTTCACGGGGAATATATATATACACCTTCACAATTAAAAGTAACTTATACGATGGAGTTTTTAATTCCAAAGGAGACGCGAACAGAGTTAGACGCTTAAAATTATTCTACATTAAGAAAAAAAAAATTATGCTTACACAACGATGGTTTGAGTTGATGCTTCCATTCTTCTTGATTGCTGAGCCGTGGTGTTACTTGTTGATTCTTTCTCTTTCGGAGTCGCTGAAGTTGACGTTCTGCAGTTGTCTTCTTCAACAGTGATTCGTTGCCGAATGTGCCTCCGTGAATTCTTCGAAGTGGATATATTTTAAATTTTTTCGAAAAATTTTCGAAGTGGAAAAAAAAATATTTTTTCCCGAAAATTTTCTAAGTTCGAAAAAATTAAAATTGTTCGTCCAAAGAATTCTTATTTGAAAGAATCCTACCGACTGCGCCAAATTTGTAACGTGCCACGTACAATCAGTTGAATGATGTCGATTTGGAAAAGGTTTTGTGAAATAATTGAACTCTCGAAATTATTCTAAGTGTTTTTTTATTTAAAATTATTCTAAGTCCAATTAATTAATTTAATAAAACTTGTGAAAAATATTCTAAGTCCAGGAGACATAAAATATTAAACTGGGTGACGTGAAGGTGCTTGCGCTAACTCTGGTGGATCACGTCTGAATTGTGCCTAATCTGGGCCCCCTTATATATCGTCCAGGGACTCCCGCGGTACCTTCAGATCCCTGATGGTCATCTGCACCTGCATCCGCTTCTTCCCACGCTTTGCGTCATCCTACCGACTGCGTCAAATTTGTAACTATGCTACGTAAATCAGTTGAATGATTGTCATTTGGAAAAGGGTTTGGATGAAATAATGAACTCTCGAAATATTCATAAGTGTTTTTATTAAAATTATTCTAAGTCCAATTATGTTAATTTAATAAAACTTGTGAAAAATTTTCTTAAGTTCCAGGAGACATAAAATATTAAACTGGGTGACGTGAAGGTGCTTGCGCTAACTCTGGTGGATCACGTCGAAATGTGCCTAATATGGGCCCCCTTATATATCGTCCAGGGACTCCGCGGTACATTCAGATCTGATGGTCATTGCACCTGCATCGCTTCTGCCCACGCTTTGCGTATCCGGCCGATAGCGTGCGTCAATTATATGACTATATATTCTATCGGGTGAGTGATCCGCAAACTAATATACTCTACCGGGTGCAATTACGTATCCATAATATGTCACCGGATAGTAGTCACATGCCATTACTCCCATCGGATAAGAAGCACACGGGCGATGATACTTTTGATTGTTTCCTACTTTGTTTATTAGATCGGTCCTAGTCCGACCACACCCAATCATTGCTTGCCTGGTTGCTCACCCTAACATAACTATGAGGATATCCTTTACGTCCCCATGGTTTAGAGTATTGTTGGCTATGGTAATTTATATATTACATTTAATATAATTATCAGAGCACGTTGCAATTATATGCCTCACCATTCTGTCGTACGCGCCGACAGTACTACGACGAAAACACGTGTAGTATTTGACGCGTCGTGTAAAACGGACTTGGGAACGAGTTAAATGACATACTCGTAAAAGGCCCATAATTCAAGATGAACTATTTGCATAATATCAAGATTTAGGACACACAATACGCCATGTCAGCGGACATTGAAAAATGTATCGTCAGATATTAATAAGCGAAGAAATAGGTCATTACAAACTATATTATGGCGATCACAACCCAGCGATAAATTAAAAGAATATTATTTTTAAATACGATAACGTACGGAACATCACCCGCGTCATATTAGCCACCGCGTGTCTCGAAAAATTAGCGCAAGAATGTGTGAAGAAGAAAAAGCCCGTTGGCTTCTCGGGCGATTAAGTCCGATTTTTACATGGACGATCTTTTAACGGGCGCCAACACGATTGCAGATGCTGTTAATTTAAGAGAGGAGGTGATAAACACTATGAACAGTGCTAGATTCGTATTACGAAAATGGATATCTAATGAGCCCGCATTATTGACAAATATATCGAATAATAATGACGATCCAATGTTCATCCTAGATATAGACGGCACCGCGGTAAAGACGCTAGGATTGTACTGGGATCCTCGGACGGACGCTTATCAGTACAAAATTAGTAATCGCAATTATACTAACGACCTGGAGATATCGAAAAGAAAAGTATTGTCTACCATTGCGACAATTTACGATCCATTAGGATTAATCGGTCCTGTAATCGTAACCGCAAAAATTATAATGCAAAAGCTATGGCAACACAAATTAGAATGGGATGATGTATTACCGGCACAATTAAAGGAAGAATGGGGCAATTATCTTGAAGAGTTAACTGACATTGAAAATATAAAAATTCCACGAAGAATAATAGGCGTTGAGAATAATAATGAAATCGAAATGCACGGTTTTGCCGATGCGTCGATTTGCGCGTATGGGGCATGCATTTACTTAAAGGCTACGGACGAATACGGCAACTGCACAACGCGGCTGGTCGCCGCGAAATCACGCGTAGCGCCCTTAAAGGTAGTATCGCTAGCCCGATTAGAGCTTTGCGCTGCCGTGTTATTAATACAGCTGGTAGAAAAGGTGATACCGAGTTTAAAAATAAAAATAAAAAATAAGTATTATTGGACCGACTCGACCATAGTATTAGCCTGGCTAAATTGACAATCGTCAAGGTGGAAAACGTTTGTGTCGCACAGAGTCGGTGAAATTCATAATTATTCGTCAGCCGATCAATGGAATCACGTAAAGTCACAAGACAATCCCGCTGATATTATATCACGTGGCTGCAGTCCTAATCAATTAAAACATAATGTTTTATGGTGGGAGGGTCCTGCGTGGATGAAAAAAGAAAAATCGGAATGGACAAAAAACACGTTAAATTGCGGAGATTTACGAAAAAATGACGATCTAGAAGAAAGAAAAAATCAGATTGTCACTTTGGTCCAAACAGAAGAAACAAATTTAATTATGAAATATTCATCATTAGCAAAATTATTAAGAATAACTGCATACGTATTACGTTGGAAACATCGCATCGTAAAGAGAGATAAAAATACTGCGATACAAAATATTACGTACGGGCCTAATGCGGCCGCGATAATATCGGTCAATGAACTTGAGTACGCGCGAACGAAAATACATCAAATAGTACAATCGAAATTTTTCGCGAACGAAATAAAATGTTTAAAAAATGGTAAAGGTGTATCAAATAAAAGCAAGTTGTATTTATTAAACCCTTTTTTAGATCAAGATGAAATAATAAGAGTTGGTGGAAGATTAAATAATGCAGAAAATATGCAACGAGATAAAAAAAATCCGATAGTACCTCCAGCCAACACTCATTTCACAAAATTAGTATTTAGTCATGAACACATAAAATTACTTCATGCGGGACCACAAGCACTATTAGCATCGGTACGCGAAAAATATTGGCCGTTAGGTGGACGAAATATTGCAAAAAAAACAGTGCATGAATGTATCTCGTGTTTTCGCACTAAGCCAGCTACATATCAGCCTATCCTAGGCAATCTGCCTGCCCCGCGAATAGAAATGGCAAATCACGCCTTTTTAACGAGTGGAGTAGACTTCGCTGGGCCGATATTAATTAAAAATAGTTTAAGACGAAATGCACCGACGTCGAAGTGTTATATATGCGTGTTTGTCTGTTTTTTCTCGAAAGCCGTACACATTGAGTTGGTCGGTGACTTAACAACGAACTCGTTTTTGGCAGCACTCCGGCGATTTTGGGCCAGGCGTGGTATTGGTAAAATAATATACTCTGACAACGGAACAAATTTTGTAGGAGCATATAGACGGTTAAAAGAGTTACGTGATTTATTTACGTCTGAAACACACAAAAAAATGATTTACCAGTGCGCCGCCGAAGTGAGAGTAGAATGGAAATTCATCCCTCCTCGCTCTCCCCATTTTGGAGGGTTATGGGAGGCGGCGGTGAAATCTATAAAAGGGCAATTGCAAAAGACTTTAGGAACAGCATCTCTTACTTATGAAGAAATGAACACAATATTAGTTCGAATCGAGGCATGTCTAAATTCGCGGCCTATTACACCTTTGTCCAACGATCCATCCGATCTAAGTGCTCTCACCCCGGGTCACTTCATTATCGGAAGATCACTGACAAGTTTACCGGAACCTGACTTAGTAGACATGCCGACTAATCATCTCCATCGATGGCAAAGAAGCACTCAGTTGTTTCAACAAATTTGGCTGCGCTGGAGTAAAGAGTACCTCTCACAACTACAGTGCAGATAAAGATGGCCTAAATCCAAAGGACCGAAAATAGAAGTGGGTGCTTTGGTTCTTTTGAAGGAAGACAATTTACCACCATTACGTTGGCAATTAGGACGAGTTATGGAGGTATCCACAGGCAAAGATGGAGTCGTTCGAGTCGCTAAAGTAAGGACAGATCGTGGAGTATTACAGCGAGCCGGAAGGATGCTGTGTCCATTACCTATATATGATTAACAAATTAAAAATAAATATATTTATAGTACTTATATTGTATATACATAATTATCATGTTTTTGTAAATTATTATCATTATTATTAATTTTTATTTAAAATGTATATTCCTATTTATAATTATGTATTTGTGATTTTACATCGAGTGTAAAATGTCGGGCGGTATGTTCGGAACACCGATAACAAAAATACGATACGGCCGTTGTTCGTCGACATCTCGATATAATTTCAGTATTTCGTGAGACCTCGACGATCAACGGTCAATAATCTTCATCAAAAATTGACGCAATTTATATTGAAATCAAAATGTATTACCTTAATTAATTATGTATTACTAAAATGTTATTTAATAATTATCTTTAAATTTTTATTATTAATAAAAATAACTAGTGCGAACGTACGAAATAACAGAAACAATTTGTTCTACAATTATAATTTCTCGTTCCCTAAAACTA
>NC_065532.1:23018152-23194411 GCF_020184175.1 Aphis gossypii
CAGAGTGATACAATCAAGGTACCCTACAAATTGATAGTCTACTATTCATACAAATTAAATACTTTCAAATATTTGATTACTTCTCCGAAATTTGATTTTAAATCATTTTCATTTTAAAAATAATTCAAATACTTCGAATTATATTTTGCTTTGGAATATCAAATTAAATATATACATTTTTTTATTGATCTTAAATATTACTCGCCAATAAGGGCCATTAGTTACAGTGTCTACATTTTACTATATTAACAATTATTTAAAGTTTTTACTTTGTCATGTTTTTACATTCATTTTACATTTCGATTATATTTTGACAAATCAATTTATTAATTTTAATAGTTTTATAATTTTCTTGTTTCGGTCCGAGTTCGTTCCTAGAAGTGTGTCTAAAGTTTTAGTTACGTTGTGGCTTATTTGCTCTGTACCGTTGACATTCTGTTAAGATATGTTTAATCGTGAGTTGTGAACCACGTACTTCACAAATTGGGTTAGGTTTGACATGAGATATCCATGCGTTTTCCTTGAGTTTCCAATTCTTAGCCAATTTATGATGGTTTCATTGTTTCTAGTAAGATTAAGGTTTTCCAATCTAAAGGTTGCTCTCTTGATCTGATTAAGTTTTGTGTTCTGGATATTTCAGAATATATGCCATTTTCTCTAATGTGTGTTTTCGCGGAATTTTTGAAATCATTAGAGGAGATTAGGTCAACTACAGTTATGTTAAATATATTTTTTATACTTCAAAAGAGTAAAATACTTTTAAAAAAAAAAAAAAATACAACAATAAAAAATAGAAAAATAGTAAAATATATTTCCAACAAATGTTGTTTTGCAACGATTTGAAATTATGTAAAATAAATATCTTCAGAACGTTAGTTTTTCTGAAATAATTAGTGATTGGCGTTAAATTAATTAATCCTAATAGTATACTATTATTATACCTATCGAAGAGACTTAAAACGACGATGACGTTCTAATGTTTATTTTTTGTTTGATTTACACTAAGTAGAAGACTAGAATATCGTCACGATCACTTACAGTGAAAGGATTATAACTGTCGCAGTATCCACGTAAATTATTTAAATATTTCGACTAGAGAAACTTATTGATTGCTAATAATTACATTCGTAACAGACGACATATTGTAGTTCACGTATATTATTTGCGATCGGAACTTGGCAAACGCAGCGTTTTTTAAGCCGGTATGGGTATTATAGTGCGGTTGGGCGATTATTTCGATACATATATTATTAAAAAAAGTGTATAATATACATTATAAATTACGCCGTATGGTGTATTATTATAAGTACAACGGATTAGTGTATTTAAAATAAAAAAAATTTCCACGAATTTATTGGCGCGAATTTGAGATTTAAAGATAAAATAAAAAATATCATAATAAACGTAAAATATAGATAAAAAAAAATACTTACACACACGCGGTCACGCGTGTGAATATAAGAAGTTTCGTATTGAATCCGTTTAAAAACGGATTAAATATCCGTGACTTGACGTGTTGACGATACGGGATGCGAGGCGTGGCGATTGTGTCGGATGATAACAAGACTCCGGCCAATTAACACCGACGTGTCGCGGTTAAGTGGTTTTATTATTTTTGTATATATGTATATACTTTATCATTCGCGTCAAAGCCAGAAGTTGTACCAGACAATGTCTAAGTCGTTTTTTTTATTTTATTATTTTCGGAATCGACCCACATACTTTCAGACGTCAGATTCCTGCGCGCGTATATCCGGAATTTCGCCCAAAAAAAAAAAAAACAAAAAATCAAAATCAAAATACAAACACAATGTTACATTGGTGATGATAATAATAATATAACATTATTATTTTGACATCAAATTCATCATGTTTTGATTACCGTTCGATTTAAATCGTAATGGGAGAAAATAATCTAATAATGGATTGACGTCGACGGGCAAAAGAGTAGGCGAGTTTTTTGGTTCAATGATATTACGTATAACGACGCCTGGTTTTTTAGTAACATTATTTCTATTCGAATAATTATTAATTATGAATTAAAAAAAAACTGAAACAACTATAATTTATTCTATATTAATTTTCTAACACTTAACATGGTATGTCGATTGAGTTATATTTTTAGATTTTAGTAGTCTGTAGCAAGTTTAATGTGAACACTGAACATGTCTACGAAATTGCACCTCATAGCCAAACGTTGGAATGACATAAACTAATTTATAGTTGAAGGAAAAAACCGTGATGACCACTGATGTTACTACGGTATTTTTCCTGTATAAATTTACTTTAACTTCAAAACGGCAAGTAATAACACTCGCAAGTTCGTATATTTCTATTAAGTATAATATTTATTTTTTATTTGAAACAGGGTTGATCCCAGCGGTATAAAAAAAGAGCATAGGTATAATAGCAAACAATATTACTTATTCAAATAAATAACTAATTACTCACAAACTAAAAAAATCAAACGTTATGTTTAAATAAGAAAATGAATTACTCATATTATGGGATGAAGGTATGATGAATAATTTGAAAAAGAACCGATGATCTCGTCTGGCGAGAGGAAACGTGGAAATTAATTTGCAAAAGCAGTATAAAGTAAGTATAATATACAGGTAAGAACAGGTACGAATAATATAATATTCGCTTTTAAAACGCGTAATGTATATTTGTTTATATTATAAGTTTTCCTTTTTACAGAATTATTTGAACACTTCAAACTAACGTAGACTGAATGTTATGTAATGTAATTTGACAAAAAAAAAAAAAACTTGTATAGTTTTAGCAAAAACTACTACAGTCTAATGTCAAACGTTAATAAATTAAATGTAATTAAAATAAAATAATGTACTTTGAACAATAAGTTTACCTTTAAATGTGTAGGTACGGTAATCCTTTGTCTCGTATGACTCGTGCGTACGCAGTACCCAGTGTTGCGCAAAATAATTTATTATTCTAATTGAAATATTTCATTTAACGTATGCTTATGGCTTATATATACGGATACACTCTTTTTCCAAACAACACTGAATACCGTACTTCATATTAAACTTTTATATATTACACTAAAAATTTCTATTTCGTATATTTAGTGCGGATAAAAGTAATTTATACAATATATGTACTATAAATATTATGTATAAACAATAAAAATAAATACAAATTCTTTTTAATATTAATCTTTGAGATAGTGCCAGATCGAAGGACCAAAGTTTTCATATAAAAATCAGAGTACCTAAAATAATACTTAGTCATATATCACGTCTATAATGGATATTGACCAAAATCTTAATAAATTATTATACTATAGCTTTAACTTAAATAAAATCAAGTGTTATAATATTATAAGTGTAAAAGTGCAATGATGTTCTCCGATGACTTAGACAAAACTTTTTCCCATTATTTTCATTTTTTAAAAACATAATTCATTCTTAAATTGTGTGATGGAATTGAATGGTTGATCTGATAATATAGCATGAAAAATAGCAGCACTAGGGTATTATGCTGATGAGATAACAGACATTTTACATGTGAGCCCTGTCTGATAGCGGGCTACTGTTTACTATAATTTATTATTAATTGGAGGCATTCTTACTTTATGACTGTAGAAGAAATGTTATTGATTGATACTTTGAATGACATTACGTTTAAGACATCAATGACATTGCTGAAAATAAAAAACATTTATTAAATGTACAATTATTTTTTAATTTAATACATAATTTATGCTTTTATTAAATAATAAATATGAGTTATTCTGTTTAGTTATTACTGATTTGAAAGCAATATGTTGTATACAACCTTATAAGCAAAATAAGCAGACATTTATAGTTTAGAAAGTCATTTAATATAACATCGATATTATCCTATATCTAGGATGAAACAAATTCGAGGAGACCGATTAAATAGTTTATATTGACATCAAATACACATGACAAATTTTTTTGTACTCAGAACTCAGAAGTGCCCTCCAAGGATATATTTTTATAAGTGATTGCTAAAAACGTTAACACATAGGTATGTGTTGAACAAATATTCATTAATATAATTAGCAGCGAAACACGGTGCAATTCGAAAAAGACTTTCATAAATGATGATAATAACGAAATTGTCAGTTTAATATTATATTTAAAGTTATATATATATATATGTGTAGTACTCACTCAAATTATTAAACTTATCGGTAGTTGGTTACAACATTATTAAAGTAAAGATCTTACTATGACTAAACTTTATACGTCAAAAAGACTCAGTAAAGATCTGATAAAAGATAAAATATGCCAAATTTTCAAAAAGATTGAAACCATTACTTACTTTAGATCTTGTGCACGTACCTAGTTTACTCAATAGTGTAATATTACTTATTTCTAACATTAACTTTGCCAAAATGGACTTTTGAAGTAGCTTCTTGTAATTTTTTTTTATCTTTTTGCGCAGTTCAAATACAAAATATTTGATTATACCCGTTTATGTATCAAATAAAGCTTTTAAAATAATTTGAATATATCAAATACTTATAAATAGTACAACGATGTATAAAAACAATGTATATAAGCCTGTTATAATTTTTTTGATTTATTATTATTATTAATATTCGTATCGAAAATACAATTTTTTTTTCAATAATTTCTCAATAATCAACATTCTTAATGTTTTTATAATTTTACAATCGTAATATTATTACATTAATCACATAGGCAGTTATGGATATTGCAGTGTAATTTACGATGTATTATAATGGATAATAAAAATAAACTTTTTATGGAACGTCTATCGAATATAATCTTTGGAACGGACGGACGAAAAAATTGCAATCATATTATAAACGTGATCCATAAGTAGGTACTTAAACAAAATCGTATATTTGAAGTTCTTGAACGGGTTATATACTTTATGGACTTATGGTAAGGTACCAATAACGTGTGTTCAAAGTGGTTATGATGTAACGTGAATATTGTGATTATCGAACAAAATTTATTACTATAATTTTTTTTGTTTACATATAGATATATTTATATTTTATTGAAGCCAAACCTAATTCAAGACCCGCTGTGAACCATTAAAATACAATACCGCTGACTTAAACGGTATCTCTTCAATACACGGATTTTTGTTTCATACAGCGAGTTGTAGCTATAAAGAACTTGGCAAGTGTTTATACGCATTACTGAAATGATGTATGGTGTTTTGAAAAGAATTACAATTTCATAAAAACATGTTTATCTACCATGAAAAATATTACACAGATATTGATTAAGCTCCAGCTTATTATAACTGTTGAAGAATTAATTAAAATAAATATTAGCAGTATAAATACGAGTATTTACTCATAAACCGCAAGTCGTAATTCGATAATAACTGTTAACGTACATTTTTATACTTGAACAGCGCTATTATTATTAGTTATTAAATTTAATTTTTTTCCCACGAAATACGCCGTCAAACTCTGAGATCCCTATGGTGAACACAAATCAAATGATAGTACTATAGGTACCTATGAAGCGTATAATGAAAACCACTTCAATGTGCACAAAGCACCGAGTACTCAGCTCTGTTTACGTTTTACGTAAAGCCAAAAAGATAATAAAACAGTTTATGCGACTGTTTGAAGTAGATGCATTATAGACGGTATAAAACTTATAGGTCAGTTTCTCGGATTCAACAGATTGTATTCAATAATAACAATAATAATAAAAATGATTTTAACAAAGACAATAGACATTTTTCAAGGTTTTCTCGTTGTTTAGAGAGTTTTGTAAAAGTTTGTGTTATTTTCATTTAGCCGGAAACTCGTGAAAACGGCGGGGAACTTTTTATAGTTGAGTTACTCGTAAAATATGTTACAATATTCATAATTAAATTGAAATATTTCTACAGTAACTTATGTAATTGCTATGCCAAGTAGTACTTAATAAAGAATAGGTTATATTAAATAAAGCGTGCCGTTATTACTAAAACTTTCAGTTTAATATTAGTTATTTAATATTTAAAAACGCGGGTTTTTTAAAAAAGAAAATGCTCGAAGAGGAAAAAAGAACCATCTACCTACTATGATGATTTGTTTAAGAATAAAAATTTACAAAATAAAATATTCTCAACCAAAATATCTGCCGTCGAGATAAGTTATTTTACAAATAGAATAATCTCATCTAAAAATTAAAAACTTAATAGTTTTTTTTTGATAGAACAAGTTGACCGTATTCGTGTAAGTGCCACCGGCCAAACGTTTATATATTATTTTAATGTCGATTTAATTACTAGAACAAAAATTATTAAGACATCAATACAGCATGCACGATTAAGAGAATGATCTTAGACTTCAACTCTGTGAATGTTATTGATGATATCGATCAATTATAATTTATAGACGTTCGCTTATACATGTATAGGGTGATTCGCCAAGCAAACTGGTCCACATTTTTTCATACTTTGATTCTTGGAACTTATAAATATATTTAAAGACCATATTATTTTCAAATTCTTGAAATCTATTATACTTCTTATGATGTGTCATTTGATGATACAAACTTACGTTTTTCAAATGAGAACTTCCTTTTCGACTGTAGATTAGTAAAATAATGTGCATATCAGGAATGAAAGTCCTTAAAAACGATTCCACAAAAATATAAACGTTAGTATTGAATCTAGTTTGTTATACTTGGACCATTTTTACAAATTATAAACTTTGATAGATTTTTAACCTAACGTAACTATTATAGCACTCATATTTTCCAAATATTGATTTCAATAGATCAAAACTATCTGCTAAATAATTTATATTAAAAAATGTGGGTTTTTATTTGAAAAAACAGAAGTATAAAACTCCGCGCGACTGTGCAATGCTCCTTAAATAGTACAATAATTCTCGAAAAACACAGTCTTTTGATACAAGTATACCTACTGCATATTTACAAAAAAGGCCAAGAATCAGATTTTGATTTTTGACAACTGAAGAACCACCTCATCAGTGCTATAAAATTAAAAGGATGAAAAATGGGGTGAGCACACTCGCAGGTGGATCACCCTGTATATTATTTATAACTCGACGGACGCGTTTGTAGGCACTGCGATTTACTAACTGTATATTATAATACGCGCGGCGTCTCATTCGAAAATTAAAACTAAAATAACGACTAATGTCAGTCGCGTGACAGCGGCGCGGCTGCAGTGTGCATGCGGCGACTGCAGCAGCCGACACATATATAATATATTATATTATTATTGTAACGGCCACCCGACCGACTATATAATACCCGACCAATTAAATGTGTAGATACAAAGTATATCCACTATATATATATTGCACACTTACTACACATAATATATATATAATATTAATATTATCATTATTGGTCAGCGAGCTCGTCCCAAACGTATGTATAATAATATTATGTAAATTGAGACATTCGGTATTAATGGAACTGCCCGCGGTGTCCAAAACTACTCAATATATATATATATATATGTACACGCGGACCTAAGTGTGCGTTTGTGTGCGCGTGCTTGTAAACGCCGTCATTAAGCGGACGTACCTGTGCAGTTTATACGAAATCCGATCGAAACGCATATATTATTTATCAAACCGTCTGTACGAGAATCTGCCGAAAACAACAACACAACATTTATTTCTAATACGGGATTTGGACGCGAGTTCCTTCGTTCTACCGCGGCAGTCGTGTCATAACTCATATCACATCAATACATACGATAATACCACAGTCGGAAGAAAAATAAAAAAATAATCGTCAAGTCACGCGAACTGCGTTCGGTCTACTTTTATTTGGTTTAATTTTTTTTTTAAATAATTACCGCCTTTATGAAACTTAATATAACACACACGCACACACACACACACACACACAAGCTTTGTAGTGTAACCGTTAACCCGACGATGAAAAAAAAAATAAGCATAGAAAAGTATATTATACATTGTATCCAATAGACAAAAACAGTGTTTCGATCGATAAGTACCTTTCAGAACAACAACATTGGCTAAACGTGAATCGCAAAATCTGCTACCTTTATTATAAGATCCAAACTTAAAATGCGATAAAAAAACAATATAAAATATACCGAGTGATGGATTTATATGGACAGCGTAGGAGATGAGATTAAACGTGTTGGATGATTAATAATTAAATAGCAGACGCCGCTGGTAGATGATAGTCAACGGTAGACGTCGGTAAGTGCCATTATATTGTATTAAAATGGCTATTAATAAATTACATTAAACTAAAAAATAAAAACTCCATTCAAACCCGTGGTAAGAGTTTTCATAACAAAGTTGTTTATATTAAAAAAGATATATTATGACATGATACTCATCATATATGCATATAATATTAGTTTGTAATTTAATAATATATTAAAATGTTTTATAAAGCATTATATTATTTAATCAAATAAAAACTACGTATAACATGGATAATATCAAATATTTCAACATCGTGCGCATAGTATGAATAAAAACTAAATTAAAAACTTAATTTCAATAATAGATCGTAAAAATCGTATACACATAGTATAAATTACCGAATTTTTTTTTATATATTTTTATAAATTTATCTATAAATAATACAACTTCTGGATCTTTTTCTATTTAGTTTCAACAGAATATGAAGAGGAAAGAAAGTTTTGATAATATTGTATGGGTTATTTCTCTGAATAGTCAAGACCAACTAAAACAGATAATGTAAAAAGTTTGTTGCACGTTTTTGAGTTACAAAACTCGAGGGTTTTTAATGTTTGAATAATTTCATGATTTGAATTCAAAATATTACAAAATATCAAACAAAAAAGTATACATATTTATAAAAATCAAAATCATCAGATGTGTGTGTGTATGTGCGTGTATAAAAAAAATAGATATTTATATAAACATAAATTCTAAAAATAAATAATCACAATATAAAAATTATAATGCCAGTAACAACTGTTAAAATAATTATTATAATAATTTTTTTTTTATTATTATTTTTATATATAATATGAACAGTTAAAATAAATAGGTATTTTTAATAATATTCAATTATAAAAATTAAAAATGATTTTAATTTGTTAAATTAATTTTTACTTTTTAAAATCACAATTAAATTGTATTCCATAACTGTATATTGTAATTTAATTTCATAATAATAATAAGTTACACAATTCATCATATTGAATTTAAATATTTTATTCAATACGATTTCGAGAAATTTAAAAGAAGAGCAATGTTAATAAGTACTTACAATGACTTGAGCTTCAACACACTAATAATGCACTTTCATATTTTATGCAATTGTATTTGCTAATACTTAAGAAGACGTTTTACTCTCATGTATTTACACTATCTTACTAATATATAACTAAGGATTTTTTACATTAAAAGGATTATATTTTACTACAATACAACATAATATTATATTTTTATTTTTAATGTAATAACAAATCGAATTATTATTAAAATTAAACTTAAGAATTATATCTTAAGCACTTGGTATATTTTTTTATAATTAAATTTTTAATCAAAATATAAGGGTTTTAAAATTGTATTTTTTTCAATCTAACATACCTAAATAATTATACAATTATAATTTATAATGTATACCATATTAAATTTTAATTATATTATACATTAAATAAACTTATGATGGTCTGAAATGTAGGTATAAATTTAACATTTTTTTATCACATCACAAACTAAATTGTTTTATTTTAAGTTTTTGTTAATTTATTATTATTACTATTTTTATTATTTAGTAGTCGCGGAGAGACTATAATCGTCAAGGGCCCCAATTAATTTCGATGCATTTTATATTTTATAAGCTATACCGATAAAGTCTGCGTATACAGAAACAAAATTCCTTAAATTATACTAGATGCCACACTAGATGAGGTAATGTACGAATACGAACCCGTCGCAGAGATATGCTTTTAATAATTTTAATTTATCGCCAAAATGTGATCATACATTTTGCACTTTGTGGTGTCTCGGATTCCTACAAAGGCTGCTGATAAAGACACCGGCATTCAAGATAAGAGAGCAATAGGCATACATAATTCATGACTCAAGTCTCAACCTTTTTTATCCAAAGGAAAATCTAAATAATATTATAATAGTATGTAAGTATACACTATACAAACACATACATACACACAGATACACAATTGTACGTGTGTATATATCAAAAATATTGCTTAGTTGACTGGGCGAAAAAGTAATCGTTAACGACGTTTTGTCGGTGTATCGTTTATCAAAAAACATATATATATATATATAATATATATAATATTCAGATTTTAGATTGCCCTGGGTGATTTTAAAATCACGATATTTTCACAGTTTCGTCACAAAAAAATAAACTTTATAGTTGTCTGATTTTTTTCCATGTCAAACAATGATTCGACGAATATAAAATGATCAATAGACATTTTTCAGCTGTGTCTTTTGTGTAAGGCATAATTTTATTTAGCATATATAAAAAATATAACAATGACAATCACGTATATATATATAATAATGCAAATTGAAACAGAATAATTAGCCTGTGTGCTAATGACAAATCCCTGTTGGATAGTTTATGCGTTGTGTAACAGCATTTATCAATATGAGTAGTCGCCTACATTTAAATATGTTGATTATCGGTCATCTTCCATTTACATGGCCCCAGCGCTTGCGTTTCTCCTCATCCGTACACTCTGCCACTATGGACCAGATGGAGAATATCGAGGTTAAACTGATAAGACCGCGGTGGCTCATTTTTACGACTTACGAGGCTGGATACTCCAGCCTCGTGGGTTGCGGGTTCAAATCCCGTACCGTGCGTAATTTTTTCATTTAATTCTCGAGATCTCTCCTATGACCGGACTCAACACCTTTGTCACCATGATAGGATTATCAAATCGAACTTGGTGTAATGACTAATGAGTATACCATAGTAATATTATTGGAGTAAAGTTTACTGGAAAATATTATGTAGCTTAACGCGAAACCAGATCAATGTCGAACTCACGGTAAAGTATATTCTGTCAAAATCTTAAAAAATTGTAAAAACTCAGATAACCTATACGAATCACTGGGGTAAAATAAATAAAATATATCAAACATCTTCACTTTGCTAAAAATTTCAAAACAGTAATACAACTTTAGCTATTCCAATTTCCAACCTCTATAACTTTACACTAATTGCTCATTCTTTTCTTTTTTTATAAATATTTAGGTGTAAGCAAATTATCTATGTATTATACTTATGTCCTTAAAAAAAATAAAAAAAAAAAAAATTATACGGCTTCTAATATGATAATCGTTTGAAGACAAAAATGTCTCATATTTATATATCAATGAAATAATTCAAACTATGTGGCATTAAATGAATATCATTTATATCTATAATATTAGTGCATAAATAACAACAGCAATTAATTTGCTTCTATTTATTCTAAAAAAATGCACGTATGATACATTAATAAAATATTGAAACATAATATATTATCCTTGAAGGCTCAATACATTATTATTTTTAATTGAAAAAAAAACACCTGATATAATCATAGTAAAATATTTAGTGTTCACTTAAGAACTCTTTCGTTCAACAAGCGTAAATATTAATGATGTCGTTGATTGATGGCTCAATTAAATAAATAATATTAATATAGGTGAATAATATTTAAAAACAAAACGCCTGAAGAAATAGAATACGTCATGATCAACATAGATACCCACAGGACAAGTTAATGAATGAAATAATAAATTATAATTTAATTGCCCAAAAGGATTAATTATTTACTAATAAGATAATATATTAATATGACTACGAAACTTACTACTCTCGTACAATATTTAGTTTTATATCGACACTATTGGTAGAAGGCAGGTAAAATTTCTAAATTTTAAATACTTATTTATTTTAAAATAATATATTAAATTATTTTTTTAAACATTCACAAGATCAATAAGATGAATGTTTTATTTTATACGTATGATGGAAATATGCTTGTAAAATATAGTTTGATATTATGATATTACAAAATAATATATCTAATAACTATTAGAATTATATTAATAATTATATAACTAATTGATGCAACTAACATACATTTTTTTCCTATTCATATCGATATTAATATAAACAATTTTGTAAAACGAAATATTTATCTTATATCCAATTATTTGTAGTATTTAACAAATTAAGTAATAATTTTTGTACTATTTAGTTTATGTATATGTATATTTATAGTTAAGAGGAGGCTCCACATACCGCGTTAATGTCGATAACATTATACGCACGACTTGCCAGGATCAGCTTTGTTTAGTTTTTTCAGCATTCGTACTTAGATGATATTTTTACCAAGATGAACAAGCTTAGTTTTTCTTAACGAGGAAGGACTTTGAGCATTCTTTTATGGCAGCCACAAAGTATGTGCATTCAAAAGGAAAATTGATTAATGGGTAGAAATCTCAACCAGAGGAGAATTGAATAGTTTTCCAATAATACAGGATTTTTATTGTAGTTTTTCTCTTATAATATTTTTCGTTCTTTTTTTAACCCTATCAGTTTATTAATATGTAGTTTATACACTTGAATTTTATTTTGTCATTTTTATACTATTATATTCGATAACATAATTTTAATTAATTATCAAAGAAAACTAGATTAGTTTGATTATAGTGTTCATTTTTTACGTTTATTCTCACAGAATTCACCAGAGCAACGCTGAATAAATAGTTCGAGAACCCCTGAAATAAAGTGAACTTGTTTTTTCTTCAAAATGTTGATTATAAAATAAATATTTATAGATAAGCAGTAGTATATACATTAACATATATTATTAAAATAATAATCAAAATCAAAATGTTATTTCTAAATATATGGTACATTAATTTAATTCGTAAAAAAGGTATGAATACGATTTATATTTTAGATACCTTATAAAAGTTGTCTCTATTAAAAAAATATAGTACAATTTATGTTTCTTACATAATAATATTACAATATAAATATGAATAAAATTTAATATTTAATAGGTATATGTATTTATTTTGAACTATGTGATAAATTCCATATAAATTCACTAAAATAATAAATAAATAGATATTTTTAGATTTTAAAATTATATCGAAATTAATTATTTAAAAATAAAAACTATAAAATGGTATTCTGATGTTTATAAATTATAATACTTATTTTAGTTTATTAGTTTTTACTGGGGATCGGATTTTAAAGCATATGCTTCTTTTCATATATAGGAGATAGAAATCTAATTTTTATACATAAATTCGTTTCACGTCATTCTGATTTCAAATAAACCAATTTATTTTTGCTTTTTTCTGCTTTTTTATATATACACTTTTTCAATCATTTCAGCTGTAGAATTTTTATATGTTTATTATGTTACTATAGTAATAATAAAAAATTGAATTAATAAAAAACGAAAAAACCCAGAATGCTTAAGGTTATATTCGATTATTATTGTTTCGCTATCGGCTTATTTGTTAAGTGTATTAATATAGATTGTCGATCTACATATTATAGCCTGCAGTACCTATACGGTCAGTATGCCTACAACATCGATATCGACCATTTCAAAATTTAAGATTTAGTGTTGTAATTTGAAACCTATTGTATGAAGTATGCACCGATCACTTAAGTGTAGATGTAGAGAGTTCGTTTTCTATGTTAAATGTTAAATATATTATCGGACAATAGAATCAGTTTCACTACTGCCAATCTTGAAAAATATATGGTAATTAATTCTTTTTTTAATTTAAATTAGTTTTTCAAACTTTTTTATTTATTTCTATAACTAGTTCGTGTTAATTTTTGGTCATATGTACTTCTTTTTTGCTTTTTTAAAACACTCGTGTTCTTTTTAAGTTTCTTTATAATCCGAGCCCTACTTATTACTATATTCGTAGTTAAAATATATAGTGCCTACAAAATGTACGAGTATGAAGAAACACATGACAAACTTAACATGTACAATTTTTATATTCTGTAATGATGTAGACGATTTTCAAAAGAAAACAATTTACATAAAACACAGGAAAAACTATTACATGATACCGATATCAAAAAAGTTTGAAACAACCGAGGTATTAGAACCGTTTAGTTTATTATAGTATAAGCTTAATTTAAATATATACAGTACTTTAAAAAGAAGTGTCAGCTTATAATTAATTATAAAATTCGTTCTAACACTGATAATGATATGTTTATTTAAGAATATGTCACCATTGTGTTTTTTCAACACAAAAGCTAACGTGACAGTCGACAGATACATTAATGAGCTAATACATATGTTTAAACAGTGAGTAAATTTACATATAAAGTACTGTACAATAGCATCAAAGAACTATCATTAAATACATATGCACTGTTGATATATTAGGTCTATAAAGAAAACTTAAATAATTTATTGTTGTTATAACTCTTAAGGTGAACTCAACAAAGCTCTAAAATCTATCAATGCTTACACACTATTGTGACATACGAAAAAATACCTATACGCTATTTTGAGTATTCTGTTTCAAAATAAAGCTTTAACATTGATATAACACATGATAATATATAGAAATAAGGTTCTTCAACAAAATTTGAAACTTTTTGTCGATTCATTTTATGTGAAAAGAGAAAAGTATCGAATAAAAATATTTAGGACTACATTCCAATTTTTCTTCAAATTCATCTGGGAATTTTTATACATGGGTAAACTATTTGGATAAAGTATTGCACGTGAATAGTTTGTAACATTTTGAATAACTTGCATTATTTTTTTGTTTTTTTTTTTTTTTGTAAAACTCCTCACGTGTATGTAAATTATTGCCACACAATAAATAATGTTCTATAGCACTATCTATCATTATTTAAATTGTTCTTACGTAATTCTTAAAAAATAGAACTCAACATACAACTATAATCACCCGTTGATCCAATTCTTAAATTAAAATAATAGCTGTACTCGTGCCATTACTTTAAAATTGAATAATAAAATATAATACATTTTTCTAAAGTTGTTCATACTTGTCGATTTTTGTATACAACCAATAATATATAAAAATAGAATCAATTTGATACAAATAGCATGTATTAAAATTTTTAGATGGACTTTTATTTTAATCAACACTACAATAAAATAAAATTTTATTTTATTTTACTAGACATTTTAGAATTTTTGATTATGCAAAGGCACTACATTAATTGTTTTCTGTATAAAAGTATAAATTTTAAATACCTATCAATTAATATATTTTATTTTTTTTTTATTTTATTTTTTATTAATATATTTTTTTATATTTTTATAAATATCACTATTATTATTTTACATTGCCTGATGCGCATTGGCTTGAAATTATACACAAATTTACTCAGTATATTAAATATAAAAATAAATATACCATACATTAATATTTTGAGTTCTATATCTGATATTTAATTTAAGAAAACTGTATGAATATTTTTCTTAACTTATAGTATATATTATATTTAATAAAACAAAACCATATAACAGTTTAAAAAATTTGAGTAAAACTATTTAACCAACATTTGCCAACAATATTATATGTAATAATATATTTCTTCATTATACAAAGTACGAAACAGGTAATATTATAATATATTTCTACGTTTATTTTAAAAATAATCAATTATAAGTACGCATAAAAATATATCTTATAGTATATCAGATATACAAAAAAAAAGGATATGTAAAAACTAAGAAGTTAGAAATCTAAAATATTATTTATAGTAAAAATATATGAAAATATAATGAATATATCGACTTTATACTAATCTTCAAAAATTATTTCCATTTTTAATATACCCATGAAAAAAACAAATCTTAAGTCATACGTATACCAAAACTAAAATCACTATTCTAAAACTAGATGATTAATGAATTATTAAATATTATAATATTATATTAATTCTGTGATTGTTGTAATCGTGTTAGAAATCATAGCTTAAAAATTGTTGTAGTACCTACTTGAGATTTGTAATAAAGAAGCTTCGCAGAGTACAATGTGATCGAATAAAGTATATACTTGAACTTAAAATGCTTATGATTTATGTATATATATTCCAACCACTCGAAAGACTTTCTTTTGGCTTGTAGCGGGATTCTATATTCGATATTTTATACAACTTAACCTTTCTCAAATTACCTATCTGTTTATTGTCTAAAAATATCTTTCAAAAACTAGTCGTTTGTTACTTTAGTGAAAACTCATTTGATAAACGTCAAATTATTTTTTTTATTGAAGAAAATATTGTCGAAATAACTATTGGACAACCCCATATTGTTATTTTTAATTTAATTTAATTTTGATTGATATTTGACACTTTCAGAAATGCATTAAGGTTTACATGATGAATAATATATAAACTATTAAGTCCATTAATATTCAATATACATTTTATTACCAATTTAAATTGAAGACAAACGTTCTACTATAAATAATAAGAAAAATATATATTTTAGAGTGCACACTGCACATAAAAATAATAATAATATTGTTAAAGGAACTACTTTAAGTACCCATAAATATATCTGTTTTGAGTATTTTCATAAACTCAAAAATGATATAGATTTACAGTTATGCGAGATTCTAACGAACTCGTTAAAACTATTATGTATACAAAATATTAAGATTTATTAATTATTAAACTTACAAAAAGTATTAGCAATTCAAACTTATTTAATTATGCTTTAAATTTTAAATTAATTTATTTTACAATACTAACGGTTATAACAGAATTTTAAATATACTTTAAAATATTAGCCAAATTAAACTCCCAAAAGCATATAAATGCTTAATAACTATTAACAACCAAGATTAGCTGATGAATACATTTATTACATAGTTAAAACGTAAAATTGTGATAAATCTAATCAGTTGTTCAAGAATAATTAATTAAATAGTTAATAAAATTATTAAATATTAGCATTTAGTATGATTATAGAATTAATTTATGAATAGATTAAATAATTATAGTCAGTCGCATATTATAAATTGCTGGAACTTTGAAAAAATATTTGAAATAAAATGATACTGAGTTTAATTTTTTATTACCTGCACCCGGATTTTTATGTTTGACATCTTTTTTTGGATAGACATTTTAAGATTAATTTCTTAAATACTTTCTTAGAACATTAAAATGTTAGCCTTGGTTATCATTATAATAAGTTGCATATAGTTATATAGGAATGAAATTCATGTATAAATGTAAAATTTATTATTAATAGAGTCATACAAGCTTAAAATATTTGTCCAAAAGCATTTATGTATATAGTAAACAAATGTGTACCTTCGGCCACACAATCTTTAATATATCTCACTGAATTCGTGAATAAATTGAACGAATAGAAAATGTCATAATGATACCTATACAAAGATTGAAGTTTAAAATATTTAAATTCTTTAATGTAAATGAATTGCCTATACGGCCCGCCGCCAAAAAAAAAATACGAGATTATCCTAATATTATTCATTTTTAATTCTTCACATTTATTTGAATAAATAAATAATTATATTTATTAAAATATTGATTTTTAGAATATTATCTAACTTTATGAATGATATTGTGTTAAAGTAGTCACAATAAAAATAATTTTGTCTAAAAGAAATATTAGAGTTATGTAATACAAGTAGACAATTTATTCGGGGCACAATTTTTTTAAAATAACTTGTCAAATGCAGAAACGCTAGCTGAGAATTTATATGATAATATTACCTTGACATGAAATCTATCAACATATACATTTAAGTGCCCATGTTAATAAGGCATAAAATAAAGAATATTTTAATGTAGTAGACAATTCAATAAAGAACATTTTAATAGATATAATGTTAATGAGATAAAATGATTTTTACTTATATAAAATATATTGATTTAAAATCAACAAAATGGTTCAGTTCACAACGTATACAAAAACACCGTTAACACTTTTAAAATAACATTAATAGTATTTTGTAATAATAACAGTATATTCAAATTTAATACAATACAAAATTGAACATAAACTATAAAAAGTTTATTTATCTCTAAATTATTTTTTAATTTAATGATAATACCATGAAAATAAAATAATAAACAGACCATAAACATTTTTATTACAAAATATACAACATTATAAATAAGCAGAAATATTCGAAGAATGTTTTAAAATTTATTAATGAATACACAATCTGTAAATATTAATTTTTGCAATAAAAGTATATAATAAAGATATTTATACATTAAAATGGCTTGAAAACTTTGAATTAGTTAAGTAACCCAATTTAACTTTTACGTATAGTATCTCAACGTTATTTGATAAATAATTTTTAAAAAATGACGAAATAGAATGAAGAAATCGTAAAAAACCCAATTCACTTTATTCAAAATCTAAAATAACTAGCTATATATATTTTTATTTATTAATTAATTTATAGTAATATTCACAAAAAAGCGACTTTCGTGACAAAAACACTTATAAATCTTTTAAACAAAAATATTTAGAATATTTTATATCCATAATCAATTCTCTATTGACTCTAATAAATTATAATTCAAATCTATTTTGATCAGAATTTCTTAAATAATTAAGCTGTGAATGTATAACTATTTAAGTGAAAATTTATATTTTTATCGTTTACTTATCAGCATGTTATATTTGATACTTCTTTCGTTGTTACAATAATTTGCAACCTAACAAACAAAATTTGACATTGTTTTTTTTTTTTTTTACAAAAATAGATTTTAATTTATTAAAAAAAGTTGTACAAAATAAATAATGACATTGTCAAACGCAGGAGCTTAATTGGAAATTTGATTAAAAATTAGCAATACTGTAGTGTTTATTTCCATGACTGTAAATATGTATAAAAATGGCTGATGAAATTAACGACGAATTTATATAAAAATTATAATCAATATCAATATCAATATTTTAATGTAATATTGCATAACATTTTATAGCTATAACAACACATAATTATAGTTAAAAGTCTCGTGTACGAAGTATAAACAATTGTTTAGGTTACAACTGTTATAATATTCTACGCACGTAGCCAATATTATATGTTTTGATAAAATTATTAACACGAGTACACGACATAACGACTTGACGATTTAAAAATATATATATATATATACTTTTTTAATATAATTCAGATATTGACCCGTGAGTGGATTTACTTATAACCATTGGCCTGATGTTTGTATGCTTATAGTTCACTAAGAACTCAAAATGGAATTCACTTAACAAAACATTAACACTTTACACTGGATACATTGTCAAATAGCTATTTGAATAGTTCGCCAAATTCTAAGTATTTTTACCCAATATAAACGGTATTTTCTCGACCATGGTTTGAATTAATTTTCACCGGTACTTTGAAACAATATATATTTTACAATCGTATTCTGAAATAACTGAAATTCCAACAGTCCTGACATATATTTTTATATAATACACAACGTATTTGCAAAATTAACTTGACGCCTCATTGGTGGACTTAAATAATTAATCGATTGAACATGTAAATACAATTCATAAACCCTTTAGAAATCATCAATATTTATAATGATTGTATATTTTGGTCATAATCACGTTAATGATAGCCAACACACACACTTCATTTAACTTAGTTTAACAGTTATATTAATTATTTTTCACGTATTTTCAATAAACTGTATAGGTATTCTTCATAAAAATTTTAATGTAATTATTTTACTTCCGGTTGTTTCATTCTTATCACTTTATTACAAGAAACGTTTAAGAGACGTGTTAAAATAATTAAAGGTAGTCAGTGGGAGACAATTATTTAACCAGCCGTCAAATTTATTTCGTCTTGGATGACGTATTTAGTTATTTTTTTTTAGGGTGTAAACATGTGTTTATTTTACAGTTTTATAGAACATATATTGTCCTCGCTTTGATAACAACTAAACAAAACAATTCACATTTTTCACAGGATATAATATTAAATTTAAAAACGTCAATAATGTTATCTTAAACATCTATGTCATTCAATACATTTTCTTCGAAATCCATAAAGCAAAAATGTCTCTAATTAATATTTATAACAAACAATAGCCAGCTATTCACTATTAGCCGTGCCCCCACGTGGATAAGTACCGATATCCCGCTAGCATAGTCTACCACTGATTGAAGTTTACTCGACTATGGTTTTTTTTTTTTCATTTATTTACGTCCTTAATCTGTTATGGACATAGGCTATAGGTACAATCTATAACGTTCAATCATTCTGCAGCGTCTCTGAAGTGTTTAAATGAATATTTGAAGTCTAGGGAATTTGAATCAGCTTCTGTTGATGCTTTCAATTAAATTTGCTCTAAATCGAGAACAACAAGTACACGGACGAACGTTATTCTGGTTCCATCAATAGTATTTAATTGTGTGTACACTACAGATAATATGTGGTAATCACGAATTCGGTGTGATATTTAATTAAAAATTTAAAAAAAAAAAAAACGTCGTTCTTCATTTCCTTGTATTGACATTACTAACTTAAACAAACGTTTTGCACAGGTAAAACTTTACACTGTTTTTCCCCGGGAAAACTACATAGAGTATTATTTTTGTTTATGTTCTATACAGTAACTCGCCACACAGAGTAAGTTCCAGCTTATTTATTGTTGATGGCTTGAATTTTAATTTGATAAGAGTGTTTAACGCTCAAAAACATTTTAACGCGTTTTCAGCTTTATCGCCAATATTTTTTAGAGGGATTACCGACTTTTATATTGTATAGATTTTGATTTTATTATAAGTTTCCACAACTATAAGGTTTTATTTTTGAAGGGTAGGTAGATAGAATTATTATATAGGTCACACAAACCCGCAGCGTTTTTACTTTAGTATACCTTCTTATCTCTTTAACTTGACAGCGAGTGAAATTTATTTTTATAATTTTTATTTTTTTAGGGAAAACTATGAAATTATAAACGTTATTGAAAATCTATTACTATTCAAACTATTATGTGTTAGCTCTATGAGAACATTTTCTAATTCAATTTTAGTATTTTTTCAATTCTAATTTAATTTTATATTTTTTTATCATTATAAATTCAATAATTTATTAATAAACAATAAGTAATAATCTATATGTAATGTATATTATACAACATATTATAACTAAATAAATAGATAGTAATGTAGACATAATAATTATTTACTATACTATTGTGAATATATTATCAAGGTTAATATTATAAAGTTTTCATCCTTTTAAAAATATTTTAATAGTAATTGATTTTTGTCAGGCTTATGAATAAAAAATTTTTCTCACATTATTGTTTCATTTCTGATGTTAATAACATACATTTGTTATATTATTATTGTAATTGTTTACCATTAGGCTATCTGCCGTACTTTTAATAAATAAATAACAATATAATTTAGTAGTTATTTGCCCTTATAATATATTTTAATCCTACACATAAGAAAAGCCTAGTAGTCAGAGTCGTTATGTATATACCACTTTACTCGTGTAATCTGCAGACTGCAATTTTAGTCAATTAACCTTAATCTCTATAATTAAAAGCGTGTTATCCAAAAAGTATGATTATTGAGTTCAAAAATTATAATATTTTTAATACTTTAAGCTAATAAAAATGTATTTTTCAATTGAAATACGAATATTACAAAGTTGAGTTTACGATGGTAACGCTCCGGAAACGAAGAAGTGAATCGGAACTAATAAACAAAATAGTTATTTTTTTATACGATTTTATTATTTCTTCTTACAACTTTGAAAACCGGTGTGGCAATCGCTTAAAACGGAAATCATGTCTCTTTCATGCACGTTAGGGGGGAGGATATTATATTATGCTTCCGAAATGTTCCGGTCGAATTTTATGGCAATTATTATTATGTTGTATGAAAAAATAAAAGTTACACGTAATAAAACCTATGTATACGGTTTATAAAAATAATTCTTAATACTATTGTGATATTATTTTTCGCCTTTTATTATTTTACGATACTATAATAATATACATGTTATATCTTATTCATATTTTTCTATCTATGTCTTCGATACCATTTGGCAATATTATTCCTCACTGCACTCCAGAGATGTAAGAAATAGCAGTATTTTTTTAAATGTTTAATGCATAGTGCATATTATTGTGAGTGGTATATTTGAGAAAAATCCCAAAAGACTAAACTAACAATATGTAATATAAAATAGAAATATAGATTTTAAATTGTATATTGAAGAAAACTGTATGATTGAAATGTATTTTTATGTACTTATAACTCTTTTAGATAATATCATACCATATTATCTAAATTTTAGAATTTTTTATTATCATATAAATTTAATATATTTGTACTTAATCGTATTTTGTTAAAGTATATTAATAAGATCATAGTATTTAAATGTCGTTTTGGTTTTTTATGGTGTATGTATGCAAATGATTCATAAAAATATAAACGAAAATTATATTAATTTAAAATATATTTTCAAAGCTATAAACATTGTTATGATTTTTGACCATTTCAAAATTATTAACTTATGGCAACAATTTTATTGTGTACCATTTACTTGGCTCAACCATTGCATACAAAATATCAGCAATGAAAAATAAAATGAATTAAAAACACAATCATTGTGGTGAAGTAAAAAATAAACTATTGAACTATCGGAAAATATTTTGTAATTAATTGTTTTCATGCATACACTGTATTTTACGAGGTATTTTATATTCAAGAGTAAATAAAAATAATGGCTTATTACTTATATAGTTGTATAATATACATTACAATATATTGCCACAGGCGTGCCTACACAATTTCCATAAGATTTTGAACCCCTTTGGGATTTTAAAACCAATAAGGTATTCAAAATCATTTCGTATTCAAGGACTGTTTAAATTCACCATACATCCTTTGAGTAACTGATCGAAATTAATATTTAAAATGTTCGGAAAACGCTAAAATTGAAATCATGAATAGAAATGTATTTTAGTTATCCATTACAGTACCTATTGCAATCAGACAGACAAGGCAAACATCGTATTTTACCGATTCCAAATACAATGTTATAACAGTAAGCTTTAAATAATAAATTAACAACATTTATGCACTCATAAACAGTGTTTATCGTTAACCATAATGCGGTTATCGCGTATATAGCATAAATATATGATTCAAACCGCGTTTTTCAATTAAAAAATACGTACTACACAGCCTCTGAACAGTGCGTGCGACGTAAATTCACAAGTCAGTCATTGACGTGTACACGACTATTAAAGTACTGTGTACACTGCGACTAAGGCTGTGTCTACTACTGTGTTGTGTAGGAGCTGCTGTATAAGAAGAGTAAACTTCTAAAGATAATTAATTGTTAGTGCTTGTGAAATCTGCCATCCACAAACTGGACGTTTCGGAGATTAATGACCCGTCGATTAAACGCAGTCATAAAATATATATATACAACATAAAAGGGCAATTCCTCAATATTTGTGACTGAAAAAAAAAACATTCGAGTAGAAAGAAAATAATATTATATTGCAGTAGTTATTAAAACAACGATTAATATTACATATTTTCACGGTATCGTGAATTAGTGTTCAGTATACTTCTGCAGGAACACGACGAGTGAATTGTTATATCCACAGAACAGGAAAACAAATCTGATAGAACTGATGGAAGAGTGCAAGATTGTACAACTGAAAATTTCAATGATTAATATTCGACAACTTTCCACACTTATTTAGTGACCTCAATCGTATGCTCGCGCGGAGTCAAAATTGATAACGCATAATATTAAGTACTAATAGAGTATGTATTTATTTTATTATCACACCATTTTATTATTTAGACCAATAACGTTATAACACCAGGCAATAATATTATTGTACAACTTGAAACAATTTAAATAACATAATATTATGGAAAAAAAATCGTATCATCTATTATGCAAGAGTTAAAAGAGGCCTTGTAATAGAAGCACAACAACAAATCAACTTTTATTTATATCTATTGAATATCAACATTGAAACTACGCGCAATATAATAATTTATTATATTATTGTAATTATATGTTGGTATATTATTATATTATACAAATAAAAGTGAATCAAAATTCATGAATTTTAAATCTGTTTATGTATTATATAATATGAAATTGATGACTTACCGATAAGAGAATAAAATTTACATATTTGAAAAATATGATTAAAAAATATTTTTTTTAATAATATGAAAAAATTTCTACATTTTTATGTAAATAAATGACACCAATATTTTTTTCTCCATTCCAAAGTTTTTAAAATTTTTAATAACATAATCTTAAATAATAAAAATGAATCAATATTAAAAAAAAAAATTGGCATAAGCTCTAGTCTTAGCTAGAGTCTATACTAGGTATATTTCAAATGTACTTGTCATTAAGTAGTTCACTATAATGGATGTGTTAAATGTGTTAAATCATTGTACATGAAAAACGATTCTGAGTTGAAATGGTCTCGTCGACAATATTTTACTTATAAACAAAAATATATCATACATTATTCGAAATAAATTTAAAAATAATAAAAAATTACAATTCTATAAATAACAGTAAAATATTTTTTGAATTAAAATAAAAAAACAAAATTAGTTTTTATATTATTAACTAGTTTCATATAAGAATTTTCGTTTTCAATTATTTCATATTTTAGTTTTCCAGATTATTTAAAAGATTATTGAAAAATACTTGGCAATTTTTCTCAAAAAACCAAATATTATATCCAATTTTTACTATAACCTCCCTTAACGTTGATAATTGAAGTATTTTTCATACTACTTAACATAATAAAATCTCTAAAGGTAACATCAACACCATAAAAACACACACACAAACGTCATTATAAAATCAATGCATTCATTAATCTGCTTAAAATTTAGCAGAAATCTAAGTTACTGTTTAATGTACACAATTTTACATATTTTGATGGAATGCATTATAAAACTAAAAGTACTGTATATACTAACAATTAATTATAAAACATTAACGTACATAAATATGTATTACCAACAGTTTTAATTATAAAATACATACAGTTATTGGTGATACTGTTGGTTTATATGACATTATTATAAGTATAATCTATAAAAATCAAATGCTTTTAAATAAACAATATTTCAACTAACATAAATTTAAGGGTGTATTTTACAGTTGATTGAAAACTAAAATATCACGTTAAAATATCAAAACAATTACCACTATTCAAAATGAAAATATTTATAAGCATAATTGAAATCAGTTGAGTTATTATTAGTATTATATATATTATTAAATTTTAATACTTAATAATGGAAAACATATTTTTCAATATTTTTTATATACGAAATTCCAAATTCGATTATCTTCAAAGAAATTTACAATTAAATTCTTATAAATTTTCACTGATAATGTTTAGTTATTGTAAGAACTTGCATAAGACTTCGTATTGTATTTTCAATTATTCATGATAGTAAATATTAAATATTAATAGTTGAAATTTTTTAAATAAAACTGGAAAAAAGTCGATCTTTTACATTCTTATTTTATACACCTACCAATATAATACCTTTTCACTTATACAATATCTCACAAAAAACAATAATTAACATCTTTAAAATATATTGCTTGGAAATATAAACTAATATTCAAGTGAAAACAATCTTTGACTTTCACATAATATCCAGTGTTGCGATGGTGACAAAACTAGAGTACAATGAATAACAAAGTGAGAAGTCTTGATAAACACTAAGCAACCGGTTACTCAATATGCGATTTCTTCACTAATCTTGGACCATCATCAGGTGGTTATT
The DNA here is from genome assembly GCF_020184175.1 of Aphis gossypii. Taxonomy (NCBI): domain Eukaryota; kingdom Metazoa; phylum Arthropoda; class Insecta; order Hemiptera; family Aphididae; genus Aphis; species Aphis gossypii. The sequence continues at coordinate 23,043,941 of NC_065532.1, forward strand.
TTTATTTAAGTAAAAATTATACTAATAAGTGAAAGTCAAACTTTTTTTAACTTAGGTAATTTCTTTAATACGTAAGAAATTCAACTAAGTAATTAAGTACTTAAAAATCAAACAAATCAATGTTCAATAGTTCATAATTTAAAAAAAAAACTCTAAAGGAAACGCGTATGAATAAACTATACCTAGTTTATTTTATAAACGTTTGCTTGATTATAAGTTTTTTATAAATTTGTTTTATTGAATTAGTTATAAAAAATTTATAAACCATTTGTCAAATATAAGTATATTTTTATTATTGCAAAATATTTACCCGACATTACAAACTAAATATTCATTTAATTTTTACTGCCAAAAAACAATTATAGTGTAAACAAAAATAATTTTTTTAAATCAAGGATTTGAAAATAATTGCTGGCTATATTTTCTCGACTGCTATTTATTTTTGATTGTTTGTTTTATTTTCAATCAATTTTGTACTAGTAAGCCATCACATTTTCAAAGCAATAAAATAAGACCACTAACTTACATTTGTGTGTTTTCGTATCTTTCCTACTATCCACTCCTCCGCTCCAATACTCATCAACTACTGCATTCAAACGGTAAAAGTCAACTGCGCATTTATATCTATGTACATGCAATCTCCAAACCCGCGACTTTTTATTAACGAAAAATAAAACAGTACTAGACACAACTGCACGCATCTCGTGCGCCCTCCCATTAACGAACTGCAACCATGGTTGCACTGCACAAAAGCCGAAGACAGTGTTTTTCATGGCCAATGTGGCGAAATAATTCGAAGAATACGTACTATACACGTATTGCCGTTATTGCCGGAACTATTCATACGACGGCCGATAGGGATCGGACTGTGCACCGTTATTGTTATTGTTGGTTTTCATTTTCTTCGACATTTACTCTACCATGTTATCAGTATAAGGAACAAATTTGGAAAAAATAATACAATAAAAATGCCCAAAAATATTTAATACACTATACATATTGAATAGAACCCTTGTGGAAAAAGATTCTAAGTCGTACTAGTACAGTTTATGTATATATATTTTATGTTTGAGAGCGTGCGATCGAGTCATTCGATTATTGGATTGTATACACTATACAGACTACTTGAGTGAGTAGGAAAGATAATGCAAAAGTTTTTTTCGAATCGAATGTCACTCCGATTAGTTATATTTCAGAAAAGGGTGAACGATAAAAAGTTCAACTCTCTGTCCTCAAATCCATGACAATAACAACTTAAAATACAAAAACAATCACACATTAATCAGTATTCAATAGCTGATTATCACTATCAACATTTTAAGAGAAAATATACAAATCAAAGTCAGACCATTGGCAATTTAAGACATTTGAATAAAAAAAAAAAAAAACACTGGTAGTCAATATGAATTATTTTGTTTTTAATATAGATAGATTTTAATATCATAAAATGTTCATAGTAAATCTCACGTCATTAATATATAATATAATTAATATATATTTATAAATATATATATTATATATATATGTATTATGACAAAACGCTTGAAAAAAAAGTTACTTGCAGTCATAAATAATCAAATATTATCTTAAAACAACATGACCTAAAGCTTATAATATTGAAGTTATCTGTTTTAATGAAATATAAAAAATTATATTTTATAGATGAATAATCTGATAAATAAATTTGTTTATCATTATAAACTAATAATATAAGTATCAAGTGTCTCAAAAACTTAAAAAAAAAAATTTATAAAATAAAATAAGTGTAATCAAGACGAGGAATACATGTATCTTGGATTAATTACCGTAAAAGTGAATTGTTTAATCATTTAACTGAAATTCATCAACTATTAGTGTATTGAAACAAATCAATTTATTGAGTGAAATATATTTCACATAGAAGTATTTTTAGATGTATAATTTTGTTTTGTTTGCCGTATCTATCTCAGACATTTTGACTTGAAATCCAACCAAATTTTCAGCAATTTATATAAATATTAAATAACTAGTAGTCAATACTTAAAATCTAGATGAAATTAATTCTGATTTTCTATTTACTTTAAAGAAATTCTGAAAATCATATTTTAATTGAAAGCTTTTTTATAATTTTTGTACAATTAAACCATATCTTAATAATTTTAAACTAACAGTTTTCATCAAATTATTTAACGATTATGATAATATAGTTTAGAAAAGTAACACATAAATACGTACATAATATGTGTGTATATTATAATTATAATACTATTATACTACTAAAACTGTTAAACAAGCATATAAGTTCTTAGCTTTTATGCTTGATGCCTGATGGTATTATTTGATTCAACAATATATAATTGATGAATAATTGCTTAAGCAGACATTTATAACTAGCGCAAAATTAATAAATTACTAATATTAATAATCCATCACTAATAAAATGTTTATCATTAGCAAGATTCTATAACTCAGACAATTTTTCACTAATATGTGTATAGTTTGTAGTCAGATTTAATAACAATCTATTGAAAAAAAAATAATAATAACAACAAAATCCCTGCTGCTAAATATCCGATTAAAATAATACCATACAATGAAAATAATATATGATATATATTTAGTAGCAAAATGTTCGTTAATGTATGAATAAACAACCAATGTGCTCTCATACTCACTCCACAATAAATTGTCACATCAAGTGACTTAACAAATGTAACGAGCTAAGAATATTAAACAATTAGGTACATGATATTAAATATTAAACCTTATAAAAATATATTTATAATTCAAAAATATAATTATATTATATCATTTTGTTAAAAAAAAATGTATTATCTACCCCATCAAATTTTTTACCTTATTTTTAACTCATTATCGTATATGCAGGTGTACTTTTAATTCTCACTTAATCAAATGTTTATTAACAGAATTTTAAACTTTAAAGAAGTAGAACGGGTGAGCTGAAATAATTACAAATATTTTTTATGATTCTAACGACTGAAAAAAAACTATATATTTTTGGGTATGAATCATTTAAAATTTAATTTATTTTAAAATGACTATTAAAAAATTATTATTGTTAGTGTATAATACTAATAATATAAATATTATGAAACATATTTTCGGGTAACTGTAGCATAATAGCGGAGTTATTTTTTAAATATCGTTTAAGTTAACAACGAAAAACATTTTAATATAAACGTGAAATGACAAAACGAGAATTAAAAACCAAACAATTTAATAGAAGATGTTGTTTAACTTTTCAAACTTGAATTGTATTGTTAACAATTAAACTTTGTATTTAAAGGTTTGCTAAATCCTATATTTCTAAAGAAATTCAACATTGATTTTGTAGCAATTTGTTACTTGGAAAAAATCTAGGAAAATAAACAATAATATAGTGTTTTATAATGTTAAAATAATTTTCTACCATAATCATTAAAATGATTTTTAGAGCTTAATTAATTGAGTATACAACCCATTGTACATATCTATCCTAAAATAATTAACTTTAATTTATTACGCTTTTTCTAAAATATTTCATAAGTAAACTTAAATTGTTTTAATGATTTATGTTACTAAGATGCTAATAGATCTAATATTATACAATATGTATAACCATATTTGCAGCTCAAAAAATCTATAAAATATATGTATATATTTATGCATTTTTATTCAGACATCAAGAATTCAAATATTTGTAATAGTTTTTATGATATTTTAAACAATAAAAGTATATTATTGTTCACATTTTTATCTCTCAATAATGCACGAAAACTGTTAATTTTATTGCTATTGTATAATAAAATATAATAACTAATAGTTTTATTAAATTTAATATTATTATTTATTATAACACGTATTTAAACAATCTACTTAAAATGTACAAAATATAAACTTAATTATTACTGTTGTTACAGTAAAAAAGTAAATAGTTATTTATTTTTCAATTATTCTAAAATTCGTGATATTAATTAGGTATAAATAATAATTGATTAAAAAAAACTAATACCCCAATATAATATCTGTATTTAAATACAACTTATTTGATTCAATAAGCACTAGAATAGATATTTTTTACAAAATTTTTATGATCATGGTGAGATTATTTAACTCGCAAATCATTGAAGTAAGTAGATAAAGATAAATAATAAAAACAGAATTGATAGTATTTAAAATAATATAATATAATATAATTATAACAGATTTAAGGGTCTTGGTAAAACTATAAAGGTGCCCAATTTTTTCGAACTAACGAGTTGTGAATATTCTATGTTTTAAAGATAACTGATTATTTTTAATAGAATCGAATTAATGATTTAAAAAAGCATTAAAAAAATTTTATTTTGCTGACGAAATTCGACGTATTGAAATAATATTTATGATACTCAATAATTAAAATAAGGTTCACGTCCTGGTTAACTGTGTATGTTAATATTAAATTATTATAACACTTATAGGGTTTTTATTATGCGAATCATACATAGTCGCTTTTATAATAATAATTCACACGAACACTGCCAATTATTACTTATAGCTAAGTATCAATTCCCGAGATGAGTTTTTAATTTTATTAATTTAGTAACGCAAAATTTGTCATGAGATTTTACTAATAAAATATTATGTTACTGACAAAGCCGCAAACTATTTTATCCGATAAAAAAATAAAAAATGTTAATTATTAGCTGTTAACGAAAATAAAATCTAAGTAATAGAATTTTAACAAATTATAATATAATATTTACTAAGTACTTACAGTGCTATGATCGCTAAAACTCGGCCGTCCGTACGGTTAAACGAAATGTATAATATCACGTGTTCTATTTTGTTTATTTTTTGAAAATGGAATCAAACAATCGGCGTTCGAATTAAATAATTTAAACAAAAAAAATAACCGCCAAAAACCGCACTACGAAATCCACTCACTCCGACCGATGAGTAAGCTACCTCTGCGGGACTTTCGGCGGTGAGCACACACACGTGATCCACCGGCACGCCGCACGGAAGGAACGACTGGACCCGATTGCTACCGAACGCACGCGTGTAATAATAATGACGTTTCGCGCCGCATCATCGGGGCCGGCCATACGAACACGGCGTAAAAATAATAATCGTAAAATTCACATTTTTATGGGGAGGGAGCTCCATAGTTGTGGGCGCGTTTAAGATTGACTAAACTGTACCCGCAGGACGTTCGGACGTCCTAAAACCCGTCCCCGCGAGACAAATAAAATATTGAAAAAAAAAAAAACCAAAAGACTTAGCAAAAGAAAGAGAAAAATAAACGTCGCGATCAACGGTTTTGGCAAGCAAAGCGACGACCAAAACGACTCGATAATGACGTGTCAGTACTATATCGAATCCACGAAAAATGCAAGTCCATTGTATGCGTTTTGTATTATTTATTATATAGAATCGCAGTATATGTTTGTGTTTACGCTATACAAAATAATATAATGTTTACTACTATCTGTGTTACCTAGTTTTATACAATGTATTTCAGAGATGAATTATCTTTCAAGCGACGTTATTCAATAAAATGACCTAATATTTCATTTTAAGACATCGGGATTTTTTTTTTTTATGCAAAATATTTTAGAAAACTGTTATTCTCCAAATTCAATCGCCACAAATAATTAACTTTATCGCGGTAAATATATATTATTATGTGCATACATCATAATATACTAATATAAACAAGTGTTTTTAAAAAAAACAACAGTAATTTAGAGCTAAGAAAAAAGTAAAATATTCCTTCATTAATGCCAGTAGGTACCTGTATTATATTTTAAGTGTTTAGTGAAAAACCGGTCAAGACCAGATTAATTGTATTTGTTATAGGTATATACTTATATAGATAGATACCTAACTTATATTTACACGTGAAATGATGTAGAAATCAAATATTTAATTTTTTTTACAGTAAATACTAAATAATAATATAATGACTAAATGAATAATGATTTTTATCAGCAAAATCAAATATTAACAAAATATATTATTAAACTTCAATTTAATTTTTAATAAATAAATCTATAAATTGTATTGTTTGATTAGCATTACATTTGATTGTTATTAATTTTTAAATGAAGCTTGTGAAAAAATTCAATTTTTAGCGGCGACCCTCTCCTCCGTAAATAATAAAATTGTAAATGATTTATTAATGATACTACACAGCTTTGGGGTATATGATTAAATTATTAGATCTATAATAATTTATATAACATAAGAATAGGTATTACATTATAAGGTAATTTATAAATTACATATCTCGGTACATATTATATATTATAATGTACAAATTTATATAAAAAAAAAATTATTTATAAAATATATTTATGAATGTAGTTATTTAATTATTTCCACGGAGTCATAAGTATGTTTATACATTTTTATTAAAAGTTAATTTTTTTTAGAATAATAGTATTATTGTAATCAATACAATAACATTATTAATGTATCTTTACCACACTTTAATAATAATATGATACATATAAAACAATTTTTTTTCATAATTTACCTACTAGTTAGGTAGGTACTTATATTTTATCTATTAAAAAATGTATCAGGGTGGCATTTGACTATACAAACATAGGTAGTAGGTTTTAAAATATTCTGTACGATTAATTAAATTAAATTTTATGAAGCGCATTAATTTTCGTATCGACCTGAATAACTATACTTAACAGACGCGTAAAACTTGATGACTTGTTAAAACGACCGTAATACAAAGTTAGTATTATAATAATATATTTACGTCTACTAAAACCATGTTTTTAGAATATGTGCTCAAACTTGTTTTGGGTAAAATCAGTGCAATGTACCCGGCTACCCCCCTCTTACCCTTGGATAATATCGGTTAAGTCCTTAAAAAAAAAATTGAATATCACGTATTGTCAGCAATATTGATAATTGTTTTAAAACAACCATTGCAAAATCCTGCAAAATTACTCCCTAAACTCATAAAAATTTATAACCAACTAAATTAATTGCGTATTAAAACATAAAAAAGATATATAGGCCCGCACACTATCGAATTCTTAAACAATTATATTATATTTTAATGTCCAAGTACTTACTTTGGAATTCATTTAATAAATGCATAGCTACATACATCCATACACCGATAGGTAAGGATTGAAAAAAAATACGAAGGCATAAAAAGTAAAAAAATATTATCTTTGTATTTTTTTTTTTTTTATGTACTTATATTTAATTCAATAACAGGATTTATAAAAGTAATTATTTTTTTTCTCATCTTGATGTAAAAAAAAATCTGTCAAAAATTGTTTTGATTAATTCATGTCAATAAAAGAATTAAAAATCATTGTAATTTATTTTCTAGATCATCATAATTTTAAAATAAATATAATTATATTTAAATAGTGCAAATTAAAGTCCAGTCAAATTGTCCAGCTTAACTGTTTTATAATGCATGTAATTTACGCACATCAAATTACGTCAATAAAGTTATATTATAGTAAAACATGAATTGAATATAAAAACAATGAACTTAATGATATTCATTGTTAATTACAGAATTTTTAAAAAGCAATATTCATTAAAATTTATATTAACTGTTGAAATAAAAAAATATAAATTATACCAATATTTACATATTTATATATATAGTTATATGTATATTATATACCGTGAATATGTTTTAATATTATTGTATGAGCTATTATGTAAAACACTGAAGACAAGAAGTAAAAATATAATAACACCTTTAGGCAACAGACTAGGTACTTACTACGTTTTACAAAATCAAATTAAAGATGTTGTAGATACTATATAGAACACTTGTATACGTACAAGAAATCCGATAACAGAAAATCACAATATTCTAATCAAGCTAATAATGTAAAATCGGATATCAAAATGTGGTTATTATTAATCATTTAAGTTACAATTATTAAAATAATAATTAAGTTATAATTATATATTTTTTGAGTTTAAATTGATAAATTTAATTACAAATCTAAAACTGTACACGGGTCTCTATTTCTATCCAAAGAATGAATGATAAATATATACAAATACTATGTATTCTACAGTTGGGTTTGTATGGAATTGATAAATTGCTTCCCAAAATCTATTTATAATGTAAATTGCAACACCGGTTATTTTTTAATACACAAGTTGTAGTTCGTGCTTTATAGTTTTTACGATAACAATTTTCTTTCTTGTGTTGACAGACTTAAGACTATCTTTGACATGAAAAATGTTGTTTCTTAATGTAATATCATTAAGTTTAATAAATTATAATATGAACAGTATAAAAATACAATTTTTGCTTATATAATTTCAACGTTCATAATTGAAGTGAAATTAGTAAAACCAAATCCAACTTTGATTACCAATTAAGCAGTAGCGTCACTTCAGTTTTCAATAGAGGGCAAAGGTTTTAACCGATCCGAATGAGTAAAAAAAAAAACTAATCGCTTCTATTCACTACTTACATTTTATCAAATTACCATTCCCACTTCACTTACTTTATAATTTAAATATTTTTAAATACTGGTTGTTGTTTTAATTGTACATCAATTTTAACTATATAGAATATTATAGGTATTATGGTATATCGAATATAATATATTTACAAATTAATAATTCAGGTTATAATAATTGTTTAGTTTTTTATTGTTCACTTACTGATTCAAATTTCATCTGTTTATTTAACACGTCAAAAATTGTTTTCGATTCTTGAACGGTTTACAGCAGTTTTATTTTTTTAGCACGTTGGTTTTAAGCCGAGTCGGCACTACCCATTTCTTTTTTATTAAGACACATTTTATTCAAGTATAAAAATATTAATGTGAACACGAGTGACGAAAAAATTTAATTTTAATATAGGTAAGTACTAAGTACTCAACTAAATTAACAAAATTCAGAATAGTTTACAAGTCTAACATACACCACGGTCCACGACTGTCGGCTGTCGCAAGTTAACTGAAGTTTGAGAATTAAAATCATTCATCAATGATAAATACAATCGGTTGTTGTTTTTAGAATTTGTATAATCTAATTATAAATTTTAGGAATAAAACTATACGGAATTATGATATTAATTATTATTATTGTACATACAACAATATTACAATATGTATTATGTTTCCTTTCTTCGCAAAACACACACACACAAACATACATGCACTTCCCAGTATGAGTCTAAATCTAAATATATTCCAACTACCAATAATTGTTAATTGAAAATGTAGGTATCATTGTGGTAATAATTTCTTAGTACACACTACACAGTATATTTTCTGAAAATATTATAAAAATAGGCATGTTTTGACGCTAATAAAATATAATAATATAATATTATAATGGTTAAAAGGCAACAGCTCGGCACCTGTCCATCGGGCTGCTTTTAAAATCAGACAGGGGCAAATGCCCCCCTCCAAAAAAAAAAAATATTATGCCACTATAATTCAGACTGTCTTTTTTTATTATTATTATAATATATATTATTTTTGCACAAATACATATATTCTTCCGCTATCTGTTTAGTGATAGCACCATATATAAGATCTAAATATACAATTATAAAAATCAACTTAATTGTTTTATTTCCTTAATTTTTTTTTTTTTTTTGCAATAAATAAATACCTATATAATCGCACACATAACTTTTGATAGTCTGTTAAAATCAGTTTGTGGTATACAAAAAAAATGTATCTATTGTTAATGTATAGTAATATTATAATAGTGGTAAATGATAATATCTAATTATTTGTTAGTAAAAACTTTCAACGAACTTAAAATAATTTCCTTTTAAAAAAGTATTCACAGTTATTTTAATAACATGATAGTATTAACCACGTACATTTTAAATTTAATGTTCAAATGTATAATATAAATCCTGCCAAGTGTCGAATATTCATTTTTAAATTTATAACTTTTACTCCAGAGTTGTAAGTTTTAAATTTTAATATTAAAGTAACCGTACACCAAAGCATACGATAACCATATAATACTCATTCACTGTATAAATTACTACATACCATACTAACCGGATAGTTTATCATTATTAAATATGAGTTATGTAGATAATGAGTCTTCGTTGAAATACGAATAATATGTGTTGAATAATTATAGACATTGATAAATCTAAAATGTATTAAAAGTACAATTATTAAAGTAGAAATAGAAAGTTTATTATAAGCTGAATAAGCCATATTGTTAATTGAAAGTAGTGAGTTCAAAGTATAATATCGTTGAATATATTGAATGAATATTGTAAATATTAACATAAAAATATATAACAGTGTATTAGTGTACATATAAACAACATCGTCTTGGTAAAACAATTTTCAGAAAAAAACCCGGATTATGTTTTGACAAAATAACTCCTTTTAAATAGTGCTATCATCCTTCAATGTAATATTATTAAGAAGTTAGAAGAATTTACAAAAAGTATTCCAACAATAAATCAAATAAATTATTTCCGGAAGCAATAATAATAATAATCAATAAATGAGCATTATGTTTGTTTAAATTGTATATAAGTTTGAAACTATAACATCGTCGTCTTTTCTAGTTTATTTTTGATAAACATTGTCTTATGTGTTTATTACGAAGTTTTTCAATCTATCAGAGACAATATGATGTATAATGTACCAGCAGATATGTGTACTTATATGACTGTATAGTGCTTATATATTAAGTAGTTTAGTAAATTAATTAACTAATATCAATTATTGATTTACTTATTCTATACTTGCTGACATAATAATACGATGCATTTAACAAAATGAGACATACAACTAAAATTCACTTAAAATTGGATAATTAATATAAATTTTTAAATGATTTAATCATGAATATTAAAACACAGACATTTTGCATACTTCATACAAAAGAGGTCCACTGTCGAATAATAAGCAGACGAATTAAAAAAATACACGAAGTACAAATTCTATTTTTAAACCATGTCTACATCAAAAGACTATTTTTGAATCCAGTTAATTTTGTGATATAATGTCGAGGGTAAAAATATATCCTTAGAAAAATATGCAATATTGAAACTATTAGAAAAAATGTGTTCCACAATATTATGAATTCCTTAAAATATTTATATGATTATATGTAGGTATACTATATTATACACGTCTATATTATGCAGTAAGTATAAATGTATACTAAAATTTATTTTAATCGTCATACGATGCAGTGTCATAGGTGAAATTAATTACAATTTTATACCATGCATTTGTTGTTATTTAACTTTTGTATGTTTGGCTTGTACGTAATTAAAACAGTAATAAATAATGTTAAATGTTTTTTTCAGTAAACACAAGATAAATTTATCGTCTAGCAAAAAATATTACGTACAAAAAAAAGATAACTTGGTTAAAAATTAAAGATTTAGTTTACGTTTCCACATAAATTTATTAATATTTCTTCCATACTTTCGACGATATAATATATTATTTAACCGAGTTTTAATTTTATTGTATAGTTGTAACACGATGTAACAAATTACCTATTTAAATATTTCGAAAACGTTAAAACTGTGTTGAAGACTATATACAATATGCTTGCAGTGTTTAGGGTGCAATATTTTTATTATTTTATAATTTTTATTTCGATATCACGATGCATAAGATTGTCTTTCATGTATTAAAAAAAATATACATTAAATAAATCACTTTTGAACACATTCTAATTCGTAGTTTCTATATTATATAGGTAACAATATACCTTATATTATACATTTATACTACATTATGTAACTCATGTTAATCATTTGCTTTTGTACGTCTGAATACGCAAAGTTGTGGTTGTTTAACTAAACATAAGATTATTATTATGATTATAGTAACATTTTAGAATATTAGCTTTTGAAACAATTTCACAGGTAATCTATTTCGATATGACTGATATACAACCAGTGCGATTATAAACATATTAATATTTCTCATAATATTATGTATATAAACTAGGGATTATTCAATAAATAATGGTAACTTTTTCCCATAAATTGTTATTTTATTTTCAACTTTAAACATTAATTTATTCCTAGAAAACTATTTAATTAATTTTAGATTTCGAGTAAAATAAATTTTATATAACCTACTAATGAATTATATTGTTTACATTTTATTGTAATGTTTTAATTTTTTGAACACATTTTTGGTAAAAAAAAACTTATCTTTACGTTCATAAAACATACATCATAAATCGAATTTATGGTTCTTGAAAGTTTAAAGTACATAGTGATTTTTCGTTTTATCCAATCATTTTTTTGAGCACAAAGAAAAAGTATAAAGAGTCAAAGATGCATTTTTAAGACGTCTACGCTAATAATATTGTATTTTGTTTATGGATTGTGATTATTTATCAACGCAGTTTTTAAATTTAATATCGAAAGATATCAGTATCATTAAAGTAAGTGTGAAGCACTTGAGCGAGTCAAATCTCCAACACTTTATTTTTGTATCCTGATTTTTTTTCTTGTACCTAAATCTTAAAAATAAGCTTTTAAAATAATATTTTAATACAGGGTGGGGCACTGAAACGGCCGATTTTCATAGATAAATTATAAAATAAAAAAACCAAATAAAAATTAATTATTATTTATTATAATGAAGTATATAACATGCCATTTATTTTTTAAAAATTATGTCCTCAAGATGATGGCCATCTCTTCTCAAACACTCTTCTAGCCTACTTCGTATATTTTCCACTACACGGTGTATTACTTCCAAAGGCGTACTGGAAATTTCTTCTTTAATTTTGTTTTTTAGTTCATCAATATTTCGAGGTTTCTGTGCATAGACTTTACTTTTTAAATATCCCCACAAAAAGAAGTCACATACTGATAAATCCGGTGATCGAGGTGGCCAATGAATATCACCATTTTTGGAAATAATGCGATTTCCAAAAATTTGTTGAATAACATTTATTGATACTCGGGCTTATTTATCGCATAAGCACGTTGTTTACCACTCCACTGTTCCATGTTTACTAAATGGCATGTTGTCTTTGAACTAATAATATTTAGTGAGAATTCTTATCTTAATTACTACTGAGAAAATCTTTTTTCAAAATCGGCCGTTTCAGTGCCCCACCCTGTACTTACAAATGAAATGGTCGAACGTCCCAAAATATGTAGGTTTTCGTAAACACTAGTTTATTATTATTAAGCACTTATTTGGATATCTTAAACAAAATAAAATTATTGATAAAATAAAACAAACTGTATTGTTACACAAACATAATACAGTTAAATATTTTCAAATCTCTTTAAAACAGACTAATATTAGGTACATAGAAAAAAAAATAGAATTTGAGTTATTTTTTTTTTTTTTTGAAAAGAAACTATAGAATATTATAACATTTATAACTCATAATAATATGATCGTGTCGTGGTGTATAATGTGGCAATAATAACGCCAGCAGTTGCAGTCGTAGACGTCAGCTGCAGTCGCTGAAAGAATGTAATATACAATACACATATTTTATGCTAAAATCAATGGCAATATGGTATAATCTAAATTGACTTGAAATTGTCAACGACACTCGAGAAGTTTGGGGTGCTAACATGAGAAACCAGCAGAAGAATAAGGAACATGATAAAAGCACTATAATATAATAATATAGTATAAACGAGTGAACATACTGCTGTGCTATTGAGTATCTGTACAAACGTCTGACAATATTATTTTACGCTGCAATTACAACGTTCAAACATTTCAAATCATTGCGGTATACTCTGTACACATGACCGGATTTACGGAGGACATTAAATGAAAATGTCCTGAACTCGGATTCTACAAGGGTTTCTTACAAACGATTTTTTTTTAAAACATATAAAATAAATCACAAAAAATATTTTAATATATTAGACGATTGTATCGTAATTGAAAGAAAACGACTTATTTTATTTATTTTTAAATAATCGATAAGATGGTGTTTTATTGTTAAGTACAGAACAAATTCGAAGGGATTAAGAATAAAAGTTTATTAGACCTAAGTTCTCACAAACTTATTTTCTCTGAACCCGGTAGCACACTCCAATTTTTAATAGGTACGAAGATCAGTCCAGTTCACGATAGGTTACCAGTGTATACGAATCTGGCTATTTAATACAAAACCACTTGTACAAACTTTATTTGTTTTATATTTTAATACCCCATGACTTTTTATACGCAAAACAAAAAGAAACATTTTTTTATGTTACATAAAAACAGTTAATTTAAGAAATTTTTAATAAGAATTTTTATTGTTTACATTTTAATGAATTGTTAGCCAATTGACGGATTGTTTAAACCATCTCATTGCTCAGTATTAGCGTGTTAAAAAAATATTATCTTTGGAAATCGGTAAACAAGTGTACCTACTGTACAGTAGTTTTCGAGTGATTCGTACTGCAGTGGATGATTTAAATTTAAATTCAATGATAACTGATAAGTAGGGCTCGGTTTTTAAAGCATATGGTTTTTTTTTAAATTCTGTACGAACTACGAACTGATGATTGTATTGATTTTACAATGATGTGTTTATTTTTTTTTATATGAGATAGAAATCTAATTTTTATACATAAATTCGTTTCACGTCATTCTGATTCCAAATAAACCAATTTATTTTTACTTTTTTTGGCTTTTTTTTTTTATGTAAATGTCTTTTTCATTTATTTCAACTGTAGTCTGTAGAATTGTTGTATATTTATTATGCTACTATTGTAAAAATAAAAATTGAATTAATAAGAAACGTAAAAACCCAGAATACAGACTAAATGGTTATATTTGATTATTATTGTTTTCGTTATCGGCTTGATTATTAAATACCTATATTAAACGTATAGATTATCGATCCACATATTATAATTTATAGCCTGCAGTACCTATGCGGTGAGTATGCTTACAACATCGATATCGACCGTTTCAAAATTTAAGATTTAGTATTGTATTTTGAAATCTTTTATATGAAGTATGTTTCGATCACTTCAGTGGGTGGTGGATGTAGACTGTAGAGAGTTCGTTTTTTACGTTAAATGTTAAACATTTAACAATAGAGTCAGAGTTTCAGTACTGCAAATCTAGGTAAATACATGGTATACATAGTTAATGCTTTTTTTTTAATTTAAATTAATTTTTTAAAAAAATTTCTATAACTAGTTCGAGTAATTTGTGTTAATTTTTGGTCATGCTTTTCTTTGCTTATCTTTAAAATAGATATTTACGAAAAACGATTCTGGACAGAGGTGGCTTGTCACCGAGTAGCCGGTTGGGCCCCAAAGTTCTACACTCGGCTCTGACTCTGTATAATATAATATAGCTTATAATTTATTTAAAAAAAAAAAAAAAACCCTCTTTATAATATTATTAATTATATATTATCTCAACCTCGCGGACACAGTACGCGTTCGTGACACGAACGAGTCTCCGCCGTGTCTGCCGGAGATTCAAACGCACATCGAAATTCACGCGTTTGTCGGACCGATTTTTCAGCACCACATCGCTCGGTCGCAATTATTATTAATCGTCTTCGAGACTCGCACCCCACACCGCCGGCAAACGATATAACCGTCGCGAAACTTTGTGCGGATTCTGCACAAGTCATGACTCATGACGTTGGAAGTCGCCGACGATTAACAATAACAATAATATGGTATATTATTATGTTTATCATTACACTTTTATCGTATGTGTGTTCGTATAAGTGTGCGTGTGTGTGTGTGCTCGTTGACGATAACGTACTCGTTTGAGTTCGTCGAACCGTCGACGACTTGTTTTTGCACTACACCGACGAAATACCTATATATTATATGTATATATAATATATTGTATCGACGCGAAGTATCTCTGTCGCGCTATATCCGTACGCACGTATTATAGGCATCATGGTGATGGGATGATATCGAACAATCGGAAATCAATGTAATATTATAATAATATAATCGACGAACCGTCCGGAGATTTGCTCATAACGATTTTTACGAGTTTTCATGTTCGACGAAAAAAAAAAAGTACGATAGGTATAATCTCGCATAATAATTATCCATATAATGTATGGATACATGAACTATATATACTTGTAATTTACATACAGCATTTATTAAATCGTATAAATATCCGAACAAATATAATATAAACAGCAAGCGCGTATTATGATATTATATAAATAATAAATATACAGAGTGATTCACCGAGCATGCTCACTCCGAATTTTTCCTCAGTAATGCAACTATTCTAAATTTGATATTTCAAAATTTATAAATATTACGTATTTTCAAATTCTTGAGCCTTTGTTTACTATTTGAAAAGTGTCATGTGACGATACAAATTTAGGTTTTTAGAATGTTTAAATGAGAACACCTTTTTACTGTAAGTTTTTAGTAAATAATATTTTGAAAATTTTCGTGTACCAAACACAAAATTTGAAAAGATAGTACCTAATTTATTAAAATGTTTACGAAAAGGATAATAATCATTTAATAATATGGTCCTACAAAAATTTAAATTAGATGTAATAATGTAACTAGTCACTAGATCTAAACACTAGATTCTAGTATTTATTATGCTTAGACGATTTTTACAAATTACAAATGTTAATAGACAAATATTATTTTCTTTAAAATGTTCAATTCGTCATAGCCATCAAATACCTTTCAAACCCATTACCTATTATCCTTATAAGGATTTATATGCTATAGCATATAAAATTAAACGATTCGAATTTTGATTTTGGCACATCGACATTTTCAGAAACACTATCTGTTAAATAATTTACTGTTTAAAAGGGAAGTCATTTGTATCTCGGCTGCACAAAAAACATCATGAATTTAAAAATCGTATAGTTTTTAAGTAAATTATGTATTTAAAAATTACACGGTACCTATTGAAGAAAAGAAGGTTGTAAAGCATGTTTGAAAACATATTATACCACGGTATAATATATACGTACAGATATGATACCTACGTCCAACGAAAAGTATTATACATCGTATTGTATGTAGTTGTACGACTTATTGTGGACTCGGATATAAAATATTGTAAAACCGTACGCTGCAATTAGAACGACGTACCTACCTATAGTATACTATTATAATATTTTATTACACATGATGTCGAGTTTTACGATCTATTAAATCTAATCGACGTCGTACACCTGCGGTATGAATTATTTGGCAAATTCAAAATTATTACTACTGCAAAAATAATATGATTTGTAAGCGCGAAACGGTGTATTATTAGCGCAAATCCTCTACAAGAGCGAATTAGAATTTAAAAACACTATATACTTGTTATTGCTTTATTACTGAAAATTGGTACTGATTATCGCTTTACAGACGCTGACCGGTTTAAATCAATTTATTTTTATTGCTCGTACTAAATATGTACCTATACCTACGCTTATAATATTTATTTATATTTATTATTATTTTTACAATAACTTGATTATTGTAGCGGTTACTTGACTTCAAAGTCCGATGTATTATTATTAGTTCTCAATTACTATCAATTAAAATACCTAAACTCCGAGACCAATTTAAAAATATGAAGTAATTAATTTAAAAACACATACCTCGATATAGAAGACGATTAGCAAGTATAAGTAATTAAAATTGATTTTTATTAATTCTATTATACAATTTTCAATCTATATCTATATCGTGCCACAATCAGATATACATTCGATATCGTTTTACTTTTCTTTCTAAAAATTATATATAATATATATATATATACTTAAGAAATTTAATATATTTAAATTAATAAGGAGATTTGTTTGTTCTCATTTGTTCCATCAAAATACATGTTTATCGATTAACATATTTAATGTGTAGGTATAAGTTCTATATAGTATGAAACCCTCAAATCAAACGTCGTCATCCTATTGTGTCTTAATAAAATTATAATTTGTTTATCTACTCCATAAATGTATTGTATTATGTTAAACAATTGTGTAAATTGTCAATTTTAAAATTACAATTTATTAGTTGAAACAGTCTATTCACAACAATTAACTACAATTAACATGCAATTATTCGATTAATATTTATTTTTTTTATTAGGTCATTATTTCCGGAACATACTTTTGATATTATACAAAACCATTATTATCTCAACTGACTCAACAATTTAATATCATTAGATAACCGTTCTATTTTATTATAAATAACGTGTGTATAAAATATAGTTTACTATCAATTATTGCGAATGGAGGTCCATACTTTTAATTTGAAATTTAATCCTCGATGTAAATTATTATATTTCGTCTTTATATACACCTTTAAAACAGACGCGTAGGTACCTATTTCAAATATTCAATTTAAAAAAATTAAGTTTCATTAAGCGTTTCTTTATAAATAGCATATTATTTTACACTTCACATGTATGAAGTATCACCATTTTTTTTCGAAAAGATGAATCAAAGGTATGACGCTTTGATTTTCTCAATTAAAATATATTTATTACTAAGGTTACTTTTAATTGTAATTGGTTTATTGTAAGGTATTGATGGTCTTACTATAATAAATCATAAATTATTCCCTACATTTATTTTGGTTAAATTCATAACTAATATAATTGTGTTACGAAGTGTGAATTCTGATCAACTAGAGAAAGTTATGCTCCTGTATTTCCTTTCGAATTATTACTTATCATTACCGTTTGCAGCACGATACACGATATACCTACTACAGTCTGGGTATAGTTTAGTCTACTCGTCGAGCTAATTATTTCCTTCACTTATCAAATGATCAATTTTCTCATTATATTAATCACTCACTTAAACTTTAAAAAATTAAACATTTTTTTTTTCTAGAATGTTTCTCATAGTTTTTGTTTTATATAAATTATAATTAATATAGATACTATATTAACAAGTATTAGAACTTTTAAAAAAAACATACTCTTTTCCGTCGCATGAATAAACATTGATTTATAATTTAAACCGTATACTCCATATTACATATTTTAATTATTATCTGAACACAACGTCATAATACACCTAAATTAATACTGAAATAGACAAAATAAATTGAACGGCATTTTTTAATTGTCAATTCTATTATCGCAGCAATAAAATATAATAAGTCAAGTGTTGTAAGCAAACTTTTCATAGCCCACAAGTATGTATTCATAATTTAAATATTTTGTTCAAAAGTAAAATATATTTAAATAGCTAATAGTTCATTAATTTCAGTTTAACAATAAATAAGCACCAGTTGTTTTTATACTTGTTAAACATTTGTGCACTAAATATTAAAGCTGCTTTTATTTTTACTCTGAAAAAACCATGTCAACTCCAAATATTCTAAATTGTACCTGAAAAACTTATAATCTATACGTGTATAATGTATATTATGTATATGTACCTATATATTATGTAGAATAAACTCTAAAAGATTAAATTTAACTCTTAAATATGTTTTAGTATGTTAAATTAATATGTTAAAATAGATATCTAAATACTCTTGATCACCATAGACATTTAAATTTTATTAGAGAAATTTAAATCATTTTTGAATTATTAAACACTAACACTCAAAGTATAATATTATAAAATACATTTTTACTTATTAAAAAAAACTATTTATGGATACCCAATACCCATATTTTGAAAATAAAC
The DNA here is from genome assembly GCF_020184175.1 of Aphis gossypii. Classification (NCBI taxonomy): domain Eukaryota; kingdom Metazoa; phylum Arthropoda; class Insecta; order Hemiptera; family Aphididae; genus Aphis; species Aphis gossypii. The sequence continues at coordinate 23,063,507 of NC_065532.1, forward strand.
TGCCATTTATGAAAGAAAAAATATAAAACAAAAGAAAATTAAGATTATGAATCAATGTTAAACCTTAATATAAAGTCAAACTCAGGTTCGACAAGTTTCCTATTATAGGATAGATTATTGAAATGCCTGTACAATAATTATCTTACTACTTAACTAGTAAATCCTGTCCTCCAGCTTAACCTAGTACTTTTATTTTATTTTAAGCGACATCAAATTGTGTCTGCAGCTGCTTAAAATGTGCATGGGTTTTTTTTCCTGATAAATTAAGTTGTTCATATTAGCTAAAATTAAAATCAAAATTATGATATATTTATCATATAGTAAAATATAAGATAAATGAAAATCTATCAACTAACTATGTATGTATTTAACATTTAAACTACTTACTAACTAACTAACTAAAATAATTTTACGTAGGTATAGGTAAATTTGTTTAGGTTACTCAGTATACTATGTAACACAAACACCTATAATATTTCAAGAATAATTTCTCAAACATTTTCAAGTATATTTGTATAATTATTCAAATAAACATCACACAAATCTATTTTGATCACTAAAACTTTCGAATTGAAAATCATTTAGGTACCTACGCACAATACTAATATTATTAGTGTTTAACATCATCACAATTATTATTTTAACGATCAAAAAATTATTATAATAACTAATCATTTTAAAAATAGTATTTTATCCGATTATAATTTTTTTCTTTTGTACAATATCGTATGAAAATTTAAAATAATTTAACTCATGATAATATAGTGCTTATGAGTAAATGTTCAATGACACGTAAAAACAATAAATGGTATTTTTTTAAATTTTTTTCCATTAACTCCGTGTAGATCGAAGACTGAAAAGTGTAGGTATATACTAGATACCTTTAATATTCTATTAAATTATGAACATAATAATACAAAGAATAATAACAACTCACAATATTTAACTAGGTAGAATGCTTAGTAGGTATTACCAAAGAAGGAACTTTACACACGGTTCAAGAAAAAAAAAATACCGGTTTCCGGTAAACGAATAAAAAAAAAAATAATAATAATAATACTCATAACCGCATATGTGTGTATTAATAACTGCTCTCTTGCAGTCGTCGGTGAACATAATGTAGTAAATTAACGATCTATAAAGCACACATAACTACAATGTATTGTACGGTAGCGTTCCACATGGCTTGTACGGCATGTTTTAGTTATGATATCTAGAACAATGGTAATAATATTATACATTATTATATTATTTTTATTATAATCCCTATGAAATTTATGCCCTGACTCGTTTATATTTTAAATTACGAGAACGCAATAATTGTATTAAAAGCACCACACAGTTGCAGATACACACACACATGTAATTATTTAATCCAATAATTGCGTAAATATGTTATATACTGCGTAGTAAGTATCTATATAATATCATGATAATATGAACGTTTGATACTAAAAATGTATTCGTTATGACGTAAAGTACGTACCTAAGTTTAAGTTGTAATATAAAATTTCAACATTTGGTAAAATCTAAATTCATTTAAAAATAAAGTTCTTAAAATGCAATAACATGTGTAATAAATAGAAACTATAATGGACTTATAAACTTAAATAAATTTCGCTTTTAAATGTAACATTTATAGCTAAACTTTAAACTTTTTGTTCAAACACAATCTTTTAATGAATTACATAATCTGGGTACCTATGCGTTAATACTTAGTACTAGAAAAATGTCAATTGGGGAAGACACACTTCAATTTAAAACATAATAGAATTTCTTAGCGTGGATTTATTTATTTTTCAATGAATTTAATATTCTAGTAGGTACAGATTTATAATTTCTAGACCTCCACTCTTTCGAATCATATACAATAAGCACTAATATAATCTAAAAGAATAATAAAAAAAAATTTAAATAATTAAAATACCTGCACCATTAAAAATCAAACAGTAGGTACTTTTATGCTTTCTTCTAAATCTCTACAGAGTGGAATTATAAGAAACAATGTGTCTAATAATGTATGAGACTTATAAATAATATTAGTAAAATATAAGTTACCTCAACGATGACTAACATTTATTTATTATTCAACAACAGGACAAAAAAAAAAATACTTTGGCGTTGAAGAAAGTAAAAATATTATTAAACAATTAAATAGATAGTATCATTTTGTTTAGCTCAAACATAAAAGATAAATAAATTGACCCAGATCTTGTCAAAATTAACATTGAACTAAAAAAGATAAAAAAGAACAATAATGGCATCGATATTTTGAATAACACAATATACTAATATACATAATGATGATATGACAAAATCTTTAGTTAGCTAGAAAATTAATTTCAATGCTTGTATAATATATTTAATGATGAATATTTATTTCAATAATATCCAATCATAATTAATTCAAACTACAATAAAACTATTTTAAGAAATGTTAATTTCAGTTAAGAAATATTTTTAAAATACTTCATATTTTTTTTAAATAAAGAAATATTAATGTTAATTTAATGCTAGATAGTACTTTTCAAGAATAAGTAATGCACAATCACCTTATAAAATTTGATTGCTTAGCATATATGGCAATAAAATACCTAAAAATGTATTGCACCTATAACAGGCATGGTTATAAAGCAAAAATCTGAGAGACACGAAATAATTTTTTTACAACAAAAATACAATAATTATAATACAAGATATTTTATTCTTAATTTAAAAATGTTGTCTTTGTAGTATAATCAATGTAATAAATAAATTATTGTCTATATATATTTATATTTTGTTTATTTAAATAACAAAATCTAAAAATTTTTTCATATTTTTGCTTTTTTCAAGTTTATTTCAATTTCCTCATAAACACTCAGTAAACATAATGAAGTAAGGCAATCCTACTACATTCTAAAGCGTAGCCAAGTTTTTTCCGGTCTCAGGGTAGAGAAACTTCGTTCTACAGCAGTAGAAAAAAATTGGAGAAATAATACGTCTGGAAGGCACTTGAGCCTTATATAAATTATAATCTTTAATTTATAATGAGTAATTCATTTAACTTAAAATACTAATTATTTCAGAAAACTAACTTTTTGAAAAAGATTATAATTATTATCATTATATTTTTATACTCTTTTCATTAAAAACATACATTTTTAATTTCATATTTCAAAGTAGAATATTATTTAAAATGTTTCAATTTATAAAAATCAAATTTAGGATACGTATAGTTAAAAAATTATATCCTAAAGTCTATAGGTGAATTAAGTTTTGATGAACAGAGTAGTGGAGCAATATCTTATAGATACTCAACTCCATTCCAAAATTATCGTACACTGCAGCATTCCAAAAATGTAATATTAGTTTTACTAATAGACCGACCACACCTCTCACCGCCTTTTCTAAGGTAAAATTAAATTATAATTATGATAATGTGTTACCCTGTCTCAGTTCAGTTACTCAAATATTTTAATTAATTAATTAAGTTCGAGATAATATTATTATAAACTATAAAATAAAATCGGTTAAATAATAAAAATTGTATTATAATAATTATATTTAATCATTAACCAAATAAACTAGATTACAGGTATACTCGTATACATTAAATAGGTAATTAATTTTTGAATAATAACTAAAATTTAAATACAATATTCATAAGCAATCATAAAATATAATGAATGTTGTAAAATAAAACTAATATTTCACTTTAAATGATACAATGATGAATTGTTAAATAACTCTATTGGTTATGTATGCGATCAATACAAATACTAATCTTCTTCAGTATTGATATTTCAATATTTATTTTGAATAGTAGAGACAAACAAACATTGATTCACAATTAAAATTAATAAATATATTGAATTTTAGTATAAATACAGTTGATGTATTTTGATAATTATTTTTTACTAGATATTTTAAAAACATATATTATATAATCAATAGTTAATAATCCATTTCAGAGGTTTTTAAAAACCCTAATTACCTACCTAGTCTTAAACAGTATTAAAAACCGATTAAAAATGTCTGAGGTTGTAGTGTGTTATTAATCATTACTCATAATTCATATTATTATTCATAAGTTTGTATAGAAAAAGTCAATAAAAATATATATAAATTAAAATAGATGCCTATTAACATTACATTAAAATATAAAATATTATATTTGCAATTTTAAAAAATAGAAAAGTTCGTTACATTTATTATGAATTCATAGTTGCTTGTAGCTAAAGGTAAATGGAATTTAGGAGAAGCAAAACACTATTATATAACGTGTTGATAAAGTGTTGTTGTAAGCCATAAGTCACCAAGGACAAGGAGTGCCGTATAGGCAATTCTATATACACTATAACTAATTTTCTATCATTGTATTTCGAGTAGCATATGAGTATTATTTGACTAACAATATAAATGAGCCATTAATGTTTAAGTGACTCTAATAAAAATTAAATTTGTTTGATATAAAACGCGTCTTTAGAAATAAAAATAAAACAAAAAACAAAACACATACTAGTAATTAAAAAAAATTATCGATCCACTTTGAATCTAAACACTGATATAAATGTATAATGAAGTAGGTATTATGTTATGACCTGTAGTCTATACCATAAAAATAACACATAATAAACATCTGTTTTAGCAAGAAAATTTTTTAATTAATCAAAGTCGAAATTACAAACAGAAAAGTATGTATTTGTATAAAAACCGAATCTGACGAAGATTTATAAACTAATTTCAAAGTTTAGGCTAATTGAATTACCAATAGGTACCTACCACTTTAAATTAGTAAATCTTCATCTTGAATTTATGGAAAAATTACGTTTTAAAGTTTGAGTTTCTCATGAAAGTTTAAAATTATGGTGCTGTAATACAAAACTGTGCACATAATTATTATAATTTCAATTTTACGATATCGATTTAATAATAAAAATAATATTAATAATGATAAATGGAACGATTGTAAACATTAATCAAATTACACAATATTATAATATAACGATTTCAAATATAATATACCAAAATATAATTAATTGCGAGTGCAGGCGATTAAACATGGTATGTGAATTGAGAAATTATTTCCCTATTACCATTAACATTTATATATAATTATGGAATTATATTATATCCAGCGGCGTAGCCAGGATTTTATGAAGGGGTTGGGTTGAGAGAGTATGTATTTATTTAATCAATGTGTAAATAATATATTTATGTGCTAATACCATTAATACCATTACAATAACTTTTAAAATTTTTATTTTATTGTATAGATTTTTAACAGTAATAATAATAATATTTTTCCAAACTTTTATGTAGTTATTTTCGAACCGTTGAGTTTTGAACAACTAATTTCGACCTAACATCATTTGAATGTTTACTATTTAAACGCAATAACATACTATAATTCTAATAAATGTCATGTGACAACATGATTGTCGTACACGCAGCAATCAACAAGCATGCGCTATTTACATAGTGTTATTATTAAATAAAATAATTAAACATAATTCAGTAAAGTAATTCCGTTACATTAACAAGCACTAAACATTTAATGAATTTATAGTTTATAGTTTTACAATTTAATGATCTCTTGAACATGATTTATTAGCACATGATTGGTCCATCGAATTTTAGTGAACTAATGAATTTATATTAATTTTCCTCGCAACCCAGCATAAGTTTTTTTTTAAATTGTTTTACTAAAATGTAATATATTTCAACATAAATCTCTCTTACGTGTAAATCGTGTAATACATGCTATGAAAACGGACTCAGTAGCTAACATAGAAATAAGTACACAATATTATTCAGTGTGATCTACTTGACGATCTTGAACAGTCACGAATCCAGATCGTACGATTTGTCGTTTGGCGTATCACTTGGTTTTTCGATCATTCTCTCGTCGGACGGCTTCAGCACGACGGACTTAAGTATTTTCGCAATTATCGGTATACTTGTTTTTCCCGACAATGGGAGAGGAATTCGCCGGCTGCGTCTTTTGCGACGACCAGCACATCAATGCCGCGGCGTATCGTGGACGTCACCATTGGGAGTGGTAGCGGTAGCGGCGATAATCTTGGAACCTAAGATTCCGGCAGCGGTGCTTTTGAAACCGAGGGTACTTAAGCAGTATCGGGGATCGAAAACGGTTTCGGTTTTGAGTACGGACTTTTAAGTATTCTGGTTTTGGTTTGGATTTGAAAATCGATTTTTCTGTTATAAAGAATAATATTTGTAATATTAATTTTTCGTAATATATAATCTCGATTAGAATTAACGAATTCAGGTATAATATTTTCTTCGTATGATAATACTTATTTTAATTACGATAAAATATTATAAATATTATAAATAATTTATTGAAGAAATCGATACTTATTAATTATTTTATAATCTATGCTGCAAACGGTTATGGTTTGAGTTTTGTAAACGGTTTTTAAACGCATAAGATTTTAAAGTAGAGATTGAATCATTACGGTAAAATAATATGATAAGAATATTAGATTTGTACAGTTTTTATTAATATTATTAAACGTTGTTTTTTTTTCTTTTGAAATTAAAAACCCAATTATAAATACGTATTGTATTAGATATCTGATCTATTAAATAAAGGGAACAACTAACCGATACTAACCGACTTACCGATTTTATGAAAGTAATAAAGTTTTTGTAAATACCACAAAACGAAAGAAAACTAACGACGTAGTTAAACAACCATCACAAGTACCTATTACACCGCTAAAACCATAATCTTATATTGCGTATAACATGCATAGCCGTCATTGGTATTACTATTAGATATCTATCACGTTTAATACATAGGTGTGAACAGGTATAATATAATATATGAAATTATGGACCGATTCAACAGTACCCACATAAAATATTATATTTACGAGCATATCATCCGCACGGATCGTAATTATATTTTGGAAAAAAGCATATTATAATATAGGTACAATGCAATATATTATTATTTGTCCCGTTGTGAAGAGTGCGGGTGACTATAACATTATAACGTCGTAATGGAAATATACAAGATTATTCACCAAACATGCTCACCCTTTTTTATTTTTCAATAATGCAGTTATTCTAAATAGGTAGTTATTTACATTTTTACAATATGAGGTCATATTTTAGAATTTTCGAGATTTATACTACTACTTAGGGAGTTTTCTGAGAGGTATAAACTTCTGTTTTTCAAACAAAAACATAATTTTCTACAGCAAATTTTTTTTAGTGAATATTTTTTTGATAATTTTTACGTATCACAATCAAAATTCAAATAAATAGTTTTTTTAAAATATTCATTCATTTAATTTAGGTCTTTAATACTAGATATGGAAAATATAGAATAATTAGTATGACTTGTATTAATGTATCAACATTTATAATTTGTAAAAATTGTGTTATTATACAGTGGCGTAACCCGCGGGCCTACCCACTTTTCTCCAAAATTGAATGTTTCTTATTTAATAAAAATATTCATTGATAATCTTTATCACATCAAAATATTGGGCCTACCCAAGAAAAAATGTCTAGCTACGCCACTGTTATTATAATAAAATACACTACATCCAATCTATAAGCTATAAATCTATTTCATAATTTTATAAAACAATTTTTAAGGAATTTAATCTTTAATATAAATATTTTGATATTAACTATTTTTTAAAATTTGAATTAGGAAGATTAACAATTAAATAAAAAAAAAATAACTAAATAATTTACTGCTAAAAAGGGGAGTTCCCTTACGAAAAACGGAAGTTTGTATTGCCACAGAACACTCCTTGAGTTGTACAAAAAACCTCAAGAATATGAAAATATGACCTTAAAGTGAAGTGTACCCACTACTGTACCCATTTAAAAATCAGAACTTGAATAAATTATATATTAAAGGAAAAATTGATATTGAGCATGATTGGTGAACTATACTGTACAGAAAAATTAAAATACATAATATTATCGCCGAAAACAATATAATCGCACTCGTATGTAATAATAATATATTAACACTAAACACGGTAGTAATTTTCAAAATAAATATATAGGTATATATGCGATAAATAAGTACGCTGCATGTATTTATATTGCGTATAATATTATACACTATACTGAGTGAAAACACTCAGGTCCGCAGCCGTTCGTGGTTATTCATAAAGCTGTCGTGTTCAGGAAATTTAATGTGTTTGACGAGAGATCACTGCAATATTATAATACTATTATTATACCCAATGTACCATGCACACAACAAAATTCGATATGCCATTATCTAACATTAAATACAGCGATAGAGATTTTTGGCAAACTATAAATATATATTAACACCTTTACTCTTTAGGATTTATACGCAATGGTATTTTTCCCATAGTTGCGGTTGTCAAGTGCACATATTATATGGTTTTGACGATAATGGTTTCTGATGTCTATTACATGTCCTGCGTTAGTATTTTTCGACAGAAATACAATTTATGTTAATGCATAATCGTAAGCTTGATAATTATTTTTAACAATATAACAATATTTATATAATGCCCAAATAAATGTTTAATAACTGTTGGTACCTGTAATATACAATTTTAGTTTATAAATTATTGAATAGTATTTATAATAATATATTCACTTTAGACTTAAGAGTGTCATTGAGTTAGTATTATATGTATACAATATATTATTATATACATTATCGTACATTATTTATTGATGTCATCGTGTAACGGTGTGTCATAACAAATATCGAATCCATTTATGTTGAGCTCATATTTTATGCCAAAACTGAAAATCATAAAACCATATAGAAAATAATTGCATTTCCATGACCACGTAAACGTGTGGTTTTCCTCAGATGTCTTTTCGACGTTTTATAATTCCGGTCGATAGCCCGAGATTTTAAAAAGTGGAAAAGTTAAGAGTAGATAACAATGTAAAACTAAACTACTTAACAAAAACTTAAATTTGGAGATATACTAACTTTATGTCCATAAAACATTCGTTGCGCCAGTTTTATTTCTGTTCTATCGCCACTAGTCATTTTTATAATAAACAATAACCAAGTGAAAAAAAAATTATACACATTTTGCTTATAATGTGTTAACTTGTTTGGAACTGTTCCAATATAGTAACGCGACGTTTTTATTGGATTAAATGTCATTGAGTATGCATCAAAGTTATTATTTTACATACTTTTATCCACGAAATTGTTGAAATTTTAAAATCGAATTGTACCTATCGTATGAAAACGACGATAAATACCTAATTATTCTTGAAAGATATTCTATTCAATAGCATGTTATATCATATAATAATTGTAATAGTTAAATGATTAATATATATATATATTATTAACCTAGGTTCATTGAGAACAAACAAAAAGAAACATTTATAAATAATAAATAACAATAATAATAGTCTACATATTTAACAAAATATAAAAAGATTCATTGTCAATAAGTTTATGTGCCTAATCAGAGACTTGCTCAGAGAGGACTATGGAGTCAATCCACCCTATATAGGATAATATTGATGTATTAAAACCGTGAATTATTTTTCATTGTTGATAATTAGGGCTCGGATTGTAAAGTATATGCTTATTTTTTGTGTATGAGATAGAAGTCCAATTTTTATACATAAATCCGTTTCACGTCGTTCTGATTCTAAATAAACCGATTAATTGATATACTTTGACTTTTAAACATGTTCAAAGTACTGATAGTTTTTACATTGAGGTTCGTCTTATTTCTTTATTGAAAATTCTGTTTTATATTACGAAAGTATCTAATACAGCTCATATATTACAAATATCATTATTATTAGCTTGTTGGTATAAGTGTAATGTGTATGAATTATAATATAAGTGTAATTCAAAATTCGAACAAATAATTTCTCAGTTATTAAAGTGTATATATTATATAATTAGGATAATAGTCCTTAAAAAATATCTTACAAAACGTTAAATTATATCTAATATTGAATCTAGTATTTATTAAATTTGGATCATTTTTACAAATTATAAATGTGAATAGATTAATTACTAAAACTTTTTATTCAGCATGCAGCTCATATATCTTCTAAATTCATCATGGACCTTTGTGTACAAAGTTAAATAACTCAAAAACTATTCGTCCGAATTTTGATTTTGATATAAGTCAACATTTTCAGAAAAATTATCCATCAAATTATTTACAGCTGAAAAAAGGAGTTTATATCCCCACAAAACATTCCTTAAGTACTACAAAAAATATTTTAATAAAGTTATTTTCATAGGTATATTTATAAATTTCAAAAACTCATTTCTTTGATTTTTTATAAAGTGCACTATTGAAATAATAAAATAAACATAAAAGATAAAATACCTGTATAATTCCAGACATAGTTACATAATACAAAACAAATTAAAGAAAAATTAGTGTTTACAAGCTAAGTATGTTTACATTAACAGAGCTTGTTAGTAAACTTACTCTTTTGTGGATGTAAAATTATTACTTACCTATTAGTCAATAAAAAACGAGTAACAGTCACTTTTGAATTATTGTACGGTAGAAGCTCGTTATACTGAGCGGTATATTGTCTGTCACCCTGCATCATTTAGTATATTTTATGATTTATTTATATTGCTATTAAAGGTATAGTTAGATATTTTACTATTAGTAAAACAGTAAGTTTAGTTCATCTTTATCAAAAATATTGCATTTATTATATCGTTAGTATTTAGTTATTTTTATATTAAATCGGTAACAAAATTATATCATATATATTAATATAATTATTAATTAACCTTTGATTTTATATAAGTATACCATAGAGCGGTATTAATAAGCAATATCAAAATAAATTTTCCGTTGTACCTACTGAGAAAAGCACTAGAAATTTTTTACTTTTACACCTACATCTAACCAGCACCGACTAGGTTTTTTATTTTACAAGAAAATATACTAAATTTAAAAATATAAGAATTTTTACTGCTTCAAACAGTTATGTCAGACAAAAAAAAAAATAACTAACACTGTGAAATCAAAAATAAGGTATTAAACCTATATTGCACTGTGAATATAATATTATTGTGTTATTGATAAACGGTTGATGTTGTGGTCGTATATTTGTGGACATGGCGTGTGAGCAATAGGTACCGCGCGTGATATATTATCTCGATAACTATTCTTTTATTTCTCTAAAAACATGTTTTGAAAATATAATATTTTTAGGGTGATTATTTAAATTCAATATATTTCTCTGACTTTTTATTAAAATATGTTCACATTAAAAAAACTTTGAGTGTATTAGAGTCCTGAGTCGAGGCTTCTGACAGATTACACTCACTGTTTCGATATAATATACCTTGACTGATACACCATAGGCGAATTGTTGGAAAAAGCAGGGATTGAGTAAAGATTTGGGTCGAACTTCGTCTTGTATATCTATGCAAATTTCGTATACATATAATATGTATTATGATGTATATTGTTATGATTATGTAACTAGTAGATACTACACATACGCACATACGACATAAAGTGAATCGCTTTATATTAGTTTTACGTTACTACCGGTCGACGTGTTGTTCTTTCTTCTGAAAACATTTTTCGGTGAGTTAACTTTTACCAGCTATAAGCATGGTATATCTAAATTATACTCCAGAAAAGTTTACCCATACGTGGAAAACCTATACATTAGTATAATTACCCGTATTTTATAATGCATTTATATTGCTATTAGGTATAGAAAATTATTTTCCTATCAGCAAGACTGTAGGTTAAATCGATTTTTATAGAAAACGTTGCATTTTATCGTTAATATTTAGTTATATTATAACAGTATTAAAAATTACCGAGATTAACTATTTTGAATTAATATCTGAGTTTTTAATACCAATTTATTATAGAACGGTGTATATAATATAGGTTCGTACTATAAATAGGCAACATCATTAAATTAATCTAAAAGTTTTGAAAATATCATAATGTGTATAAAATATAACGATATACAACCAACTTAAAAATTATAAATCCACAAAAAATATTCTCGAATTGCAATTAAACAAACGAAATCATAATTTTCCGTTAAAATACCTATTAAGTCATAAAAGTCATAATTTGAACTTCAATTAATGCTAAGAACAGAAAATAGTGTTTGTTATGCGTTTATACTTTAGGCTATATATTTCACGAAAGATTTATAGGGAGCAAATAAAATCCATAAAATAACTTATCATGCTATTTTTAAATGTTTAATATTTTTTTTACTAAATAACTAAATATAAAAATTTTTACTAGGGTTTCGTAAATCTTCAAGTATTATTATTATTTTTTTTGTTGTTGTTTTAATATTTTGAAATAGTCTGAATTTATTTTGTTTACCTGTTTCGAAAAAAAAAATCGTTTATTATTTATTATCTATTTGTAAACACTAGTCACTTAGTTGTTAGCAAATGTTTGTACTAAAACCTGATGGTGTGATGCACAAACATTATTAGAATTTAAAACTAGGTAAAGAAAAGAATTATGTTGCATACCGCGTCAGCATCCAACACTATATTCCTTAGTCAGTAAATATTAGTGGGCCAATAATGATTATGTATCAGGAACCAAGAGTATAGTATTATAGAATATATTGTATTATATAATGTATATACAATTTTTAATTTCTCACAAATACTTTTGAATTACACTAAAAATCTTAAATCGTTATTAATCATTTAACACTTTGACGCTGACGTTTAATTGTGGTATTTCAGTTTTATCAGATTTATCAAAACCATAAGTACAATAAGATTATTTAAATTTTGTTTTTAAATATTGAACATGAGTTTAAAAATTTAGAAACAAATGTCTACGGTTCAAACATCGAAAACGCCTTGAGTCTATTTTAGTGTTAGGTATTGTATGTATAAAGGATACTTAATAAAAAGAAGTACCTACTTGATTAATTTTCATTTTATTTAATTAACATAATATTTAAGTACTCGAAACATATAAATATATAATATCAAGCTAGGTACAATAATTATTAAGTTTTAGAAGTATATACAATTGACTAAAACTATTAAAATCTTGAAATAAATTAATAATGAAGTATATTACTATTTTTAATAAAAAATAACGATTTTTGATTAACTTTAAAATGTCAATATAATTTTTATAAATTATAAATAGTTAAAATTGTAGCCGAAGCGTAATTTAAAGGCTACAATGCTGCATTGTATTATTATATTCACTTTTTCGTAAAACCAATAAAATGTTTACATTTTCAAAATCTTTTCAAAGACACCTTTTACTACTTTTAGACACAGGCCACTCGATAATAATAAATTAGAAAAACTCCATTGATGCTGTGCTGCGGAAATAATTCCATGAATGGCTCCAATGTGACCCTTGGTATCAGTATTTTCTGTGTAATGGTTGTATAGCGACAACGGCAGATTGATCGATGTAAAAGTTGTTCACCACATCATATATGTATAGTAGAAGTGTCCTTCGATACTTCGCTATTGTAACTAAAGTTAAATCAACCCACAACACTAAAACGGTAGAAACTTTTTCATTTTCACTTTAAAGGAAAATCGTATTGGTAGGTCAGAGGTGTCGGATACGTTGAATCTGTCTATTGGTTTGGTGGTTTGATACTTATACTATTGATTTATATAACCAGTTTTTTTTTTTTTCATTGTTATTATTATTATGATACTAAAATTAACAGCGTCGTAAACAAAATTTAAGCATCGAAAAATTAATTTTCAACTGATGAACGGGTGGACGTGAACAGTAGTTGAACAATAAAGTAGGTATCCACCACACATGTGCGTTAAAAAGGTGTGGTTAGTCGGTGGTCCGGATATTATAAAAATATTATACGAATTTACGACGCAATCTGTCAAACTCGCGTACACGCCGAGTTCGTAATAGTCCATTGATTTAGTCTGTGATCGAAATTAATTTTCTAGATACATATTCGTCGTCATCGGTCGCGCGCCAAGGTTCGTTCTTCTCGAGGGCTATATAGGTACGTATCGTATATAATAACACCATATAATAGCTAAATCGTTTTTTTTTTCTGACCTATTGTTGAATTTTTCTTTGTCGGCGGTCTCAATCAAAAGATTACGCTTAGTTTCTATACAAAAAAAAAAAAAACAAGATAATAGGTAAAACGCCCAGATTCGGATAAGCGGTAATTATCTCGGCAGACCGTCACTCGAAGAGCCACGGGGAACCTGTCAAACGAAAAAAAAATTAAATAAAATAATCGTCAGCGAACACCGTATAAACGGCACGACACACACACACACTCGCGTGCATATATAGGCGATGCATACACGGCCCGTAATGGAGTATAATTATTATTATTTTATATATATTAAAATATACTCTTCTCTGTACAGCATCGCAGAATCGCATATTGCTAGGCAATGACCTATCGTCGTCGCGAGTCTTTAACGCCTATTCATTACACGGCATAATTTGTGCAGTACGTATACATACACGGACGGTAATGCGCATTCACACGCTCATAATCATATCACATCATATTATATTATATTATAAAGATACACAATAATAAATAATAATGCATCGTGTCAAAAGGAACAGGAAGTACAAACAAATGGGTAAAAAAAAAGATTATTCACCAATGAATAATATTAATAATATTTCTGTTGTCTTTTAAGTTCTATAAATTGTCAAATTTTTTTTATACATACAATATACTATTAAATGGTTAAATTATTACACTTGTTTAAACTTACTTTGATACGTATGCATACTTGTGAAGAACTTGTGTTAATATTTGGTACAATAACTATTTCTATAATTCTCTGATAATATTTATACTTCTAATTATCAAGACTTCCGAAAACAAATAATATTGTTAGCAATTTTCGATCAGACCTAATCTTCAACGACCTCTTCAATTTATTATAACACTGATCATCGTTCGCTATACTCCACGTCAAATATATTATTATATATATTTTTTATTGAAATCAACTCCGGCAACCTTCGTCAATAATACACTAGATTTACTGTTTTAATTTCTTGAAAACTCAACAAATTTTGTAAAAGGCAACTCGTAATATAAGTAATGTTTTATTCTTCTATAGATATTGCTATTTCGGATTTTAACGATGGTTAGGAAGTTTGGGGTAGATTTTTCTGCGGCAGATATTAATATCATCATTATGATTAAATTTAACAGGTGCCTACCGGTTACTTTAAACGAGGAAAAAACATTTTGTCCTGTTGTTTTAAACTTGCTTATAATTACCAGATGGGACAAAGTTTAATTTTTGCGCCTAATTTTTGTTGTGCGCAGTCGTCAAACATTATAGTATTCGTGGAACTCTAAGTTATTGACTTTTAAGACAATTATTTTTTAAAACATCATATTATCGTGTACAGTTAAATACAAAGCAAACGTTAAGACTATATTGCATTAGTTACCCGCAAAAGACAGAATTTGGTACACTTGAAAGAAATAAACACGGTGATGGATTTCTGGAATAATATTTCGTCTATAATTCCTACTCGTCTAATCGATTTACGACTTCACTGTTGTCTTAGCAAAATGTTATTCCAAAAATTAACGTTCTTTGAACCTATTATACTCGAAGTACAATAGGCTCATAGCTAAACAAAATAGTTTGTGCGATCGGGCGTCATACATATTATTATGCGATATTGTACATATGACTTATATACAATTTAATAAAAATATTTCAAACAAATATTAGTGTACTGTACACTGGGCAAACTTTTCATCGTTTTTCGGGAGCGCTATTGAGACTTTCTATACGCCGCTGACATTATATTAACACAGTACATATGTGTATGATATATACCTACTGCAGTTGATCTGCACACCCGCGCACGCTGCCCACCCACACGAAAAACGATGTGTGAGGCCTAACAAAAAAAGCCAAAAGGTCATGGAAAAGGGTTAGATGAAAATCTCCGGGCGTGTAAACAAAGTACTTTGTTAGCTACGGTCGCCGACGCAACACTACGTTTATATACTATACATCTATATATGTACCTAACGTTCCACGTAGGTATAATCTCGAACAGTCGCCCGTCGCTGGTTCGCTAAAACGGAATAACGTTTTTGTTGTTTTTTTTTTATTTTCATTTTAAACGATCTTACCTCGAGGCTTTAGACGATTTATCATGTAGGTATTTTATTTGTTGGTATTTGTGTCGGCATATATGAATCGGTTTATAGTTATTTTTTTCCTAATTAATTATGTCAGTACGATATGTTTTCAAAAACATATATAAGTATTATATTCCACAAAAAGCTATATTTAGGTATTATACTATTGCAGTATTTATGCAGATACTTAAAACGGTATTATAATGTACATATTGCATACATATAAAGCGTATTGAGGAACTAAACCTAATTTATGAATATATATATATATATACCAATAGCATATTATATATTTTCTAGTAAAATTAAAAAGAAATCTGAATAATATGATGAAGTATGACTTAAGTCTTAAGGTAATGAATTATTTATATGAAAAAACTTTAGGAGATCAAATAAACGCTAACAGCAATCTGTTAAGATTTAATAAGTTTTTGTTAATTAATTATAATATTTAATTAGGACTGCCAACGAATGAACATTTTTAAAATCAAAACTAAATTCGTAGTTACCCTATTATTTTAATTTTCAAAAAGTAAAAATGAGTCGGGAGATAAGTCATATATAAACAAACTTATTATAAGTGAAATTTTTAGTAGTAAAAATATCGCCGAGCTTTTAATAAGTAAAATATTTCCATTTTAGTTTAATCGATTTAAACAATTATTCACAATCCATTTGATTAACATTTAACCATTGACTATTATATGTATATATCAATAATTATTTTAGTAGGTACGTCACACGCTTATCTGGAAACCTGCGTGATTGAACAATCCTTAAAGGACGTAGTATATATTGAACTATAGGTATGTATACTATTTAGTATTAACACAT
Organism: Aphis gossypii; assembly: GCF_020184175.1. NCBI lineage: Eukaryota > Metazoa > Arthropoda > Insecta > Hemiptera > Aphididae > Aphis > Aphis gossypii. The sequence goes on from NC_065532.1 coordinate 23,080,469, forward strand.
TTACAGTATAAATAATACAATTTATAACTTAATGAAATTATTAACTTAATGTTTGTTTGCATTTCACAATCCTTGTACCGTATCCTTTCTTCTTTTACCTACCTATCTACAACCTACTATAATAATATTAAAAACTTTTTAAATGGTAATTTTTTTTAGAATTCATTTTTTTTTTTTATAAATGCTAAATAGCCTAATATTATTATGGTAGTAATATTTACTTTCATAAAGTGCGTTTATAATAAAACAATTTTAATTTAATAATTAGCCTGTTAAAAAAAAAATACGGTATTTAAATCCAATTATAAGCAGTAGGTAGTTGTGAATATAATGTTATTTTTCAGTATTTTAATATTAAAATATTCTAAGTACCTACACTGGCTACACATTACACAATTTATAATCTATTCACATTATCTACTATTTATCTTATTTATTAATTATTTATCCATTTAATACAAACATCAACATTATTAAGTACAGCAATTAAATATTTTGTTCGCAGTTGGTAATATTTAAAATCTGAAGTGCGCTTTATAAAAATTAGTGGTCATACATATAATTATAAAATCGTATTAGGTATAAAAATTTACATACAATAATAGAATTAATTGCAAAAGATACTATCAAAATTCATTAAATTTGTAAATCATCATTTTATTTCAACTTAATTAGATCATAACATAATTAATAATTATATACTATATTATGTATGAAAAATTAGCAGCTCGATTGTATTAGTTTCAAACAGACCGCATTCGCTAAAAATATTTTATAAGGATGTTAAAAAAAAAAAAATTGACGGTGATTTCCGGTAACGTTGAAATATGTATAATGAGTATAACATATTTTTTTAATAGTTCATAAAAGAGAAAAGAAAAATAGTTGTATTTATAATCTGTAATGATACGCAATAAGTAGACAATAAGTAATATTAAATTAAAAATCATTCATATTGCAGATAATAATTCGTGAAAATTGAACTATATAGATTAAATTATATTTCGGCTTCAAAAATATTATTTTACATCAAACATAATACAATGATACATCACAATATGGTAGTAACAAAAATACTTGGTTCTCCGATAACTTATAAGTTAATAAATTTAAAATAATATGTGTAAGCAAGTGATTAGATATCGATAAAAACTCAATCGGACCGAACAAACTATAAAATTTGGTACAATATTATAATACACAACATTTCCAGTGTTAAGTATAAAAAAAAAAAAAATACATCACTATATTATAGCATCCAGCTCTTTGATTAGATTAACGATATCGGCCGCCGTCGTATAACGTTTGCAATATTTGTACTCCAGACGCTGATTAATGTAAACGGAAGCTCTGAAGTATCTATCTAACACCACGGACTTGTTTACGATTGGTGTACCGTACGTTTCGATAGACATTTGCGAGATGACGTATCTCGGCGGGTCTGCGACAATGCTCAAGGTCCACGAGGGCATTGTTTTTGAAACTTCTTCCATCGTGTCTTTCAAGTTAGTTTTTTCGTAGGCCACGGTCTCCCTGGCGGGTTCAATCTTGTACTTGACACTTGCACAGTTCGAATTCCGTCCCGATTTGCGTTTTCCATTCTCCGTCAACGATACGACGGGTGATACAGTTACCATAGACATGGTCACCGTATCCGAGTACTTTTCGCGTAACACCGAAATGGACTCTTTTTCAATTATATTTCGGAGCACATCGCACTGGACGTTAAAGCGATTAGAAATTAGTGCGATTTCGCGATCAAATGTTTCGCAGTAGCGTGATAAAATTTTATTGTTTTCAGATGTCGCAACTGTAGGCACAGCTTTAACTTGCTCTGTACTGTCTTCCATTGTACAGGAATCGCTGACAACGATTTCAACATCGGCCGTCGATGATTTTGTCCCAATCTGTTTCCTTTTAGGTTTTAGTGGTCCATCATCATATCTGTTACTCTCAGGCGTCGGTGTAAAATCATTTTCGTTTAGAGTTGAAAATTCTGATTCATAATATGCGCCGTGTGATTTTTCAAAAGAATCGGAAAACCACTTCCTGGTTTTCTGTTGATCGATGTCGTCACTACTAGATGTATTAACTTTACCGACGTCTTGTAATGAAAATTTTAATTCTTTCTGTGATGGGCGACCGCGTTTCCGAGTTAGCTTAACTAATTCATCGCTTTTTTCGTGTGTCGATCGTACCTCATCTTCTTTGTAATCATCTTTCACCGTTGTTAAATTTTTAACACAAGTAACCAAAAGAGGTTTAGAAGAATTTTTATTTTTAAAGGCTCTTGGTAAAATCTTTACGCTTATTTTTTCCCCATTATCTACGATAGTATTCAGAGAAGACTGAACGTTCGTCATACTGCTGAGTTCACTTGTAGTGTTTATTGTAGATTTTACAGAATCTCGATTATTAATTTTTTTAATATCATTTTTTGGAGTTACATACATTTCTGTCTTGTTTTTTTTTGATTTCAGACTTTTTGATAGTTTTTCCCTTTCATTTGAATCATTTAACCGATCAACGAGTTCAGTTACCTGATTATCTTGTAACGTACGTTTTTTGGAAAGTCTTGCAGAACGTTTCAATTCAATTGTTTTACTACTTACACCAGTATCCTTTGGTTCCATAGAAATGGAATCAGCACTATTAATCACATCTGTTTTAAAAAGTGGTATTTGCGATATGTCATCACAACGCATCAGTGATACTGTACAATTTATACCTGAACCGTCCATAGTGCTAATTATAACTGAAAATTGAATTTATAGTTGATTCATCTAAGTTAAAAAAAAAATACAAAATTAATCGAGTTATATCTATTTTAAAAATTATAGTAAACAAAACATTAATTTGTTTAACTCTAAGACTTACGATTTATTTTTTTAAAACCATTTAAACAATTTTCATTTATTAAAAATTGTCTGAACTCGACGTACACCAAATTATCTATAAATTTAAAATTAATTAATTAATACCTATAAAAATATATAATATTAAATATTTCAATATTCAATTAAACCCCCTTTTTGTACTATGTACGTATTTATTTGAATTAGTATATTTTTATATGAATACTATGATATGAATATCGCATTTATATAATTCATATAAAATATCATCGTAATATTTAAAAATCATATTTCAAACATTAAAAAAAACAAATTTTCTTTATCAAAACAATTGCTATAATTACATTTTTTTAACCTTAATGTTAAAATAATATAATGAAATTAAAAACAAAGATAATTCATTCTACAAGTCATTATTTTTAAAAATGAGATAAATTCAAAACACAACAAACGTATAATATAAATTAAATTTCTTCGTGGTTATTTTTTTTAGAGTAAGATATATCTTATGAGTCATGATTTATGACCAATACCGACAAAAGCTTAAAATTTAACTTCACGCTGCTGAATAGTTTCTTTAAATAAAATAATTTCAAAATTGCACATTTTATAATATAGTTTATAATAAGGAATTGTTAGTACTACAATTATTATTTTAAATGTTATTTTTTTCTATTAATATTTGGTGTCAGTAGATTGTCAAAATTTATAAATTATATTTTAGTTTTTAGAATGAACAATCAAGAAGAATACCTGAGGACTGAGACACATCTTAACTCTTCATTTATTTGTTTTAAAATAATTATAGTTGATTAAAATACATTTCAAAACCTTTCATAACATGCTTTAATATTTTGAAAAGAAAAATAGGATAATATAAAAATATAATAGCCAATAAGAATGATTATCATCACACACAGCACATACCATATGGCGTTCCAGAGTACGTAGGTATTAGTTATAAAGCACCTTGTATAAAATCATCAAGCTTTTTGACAGAGCCAAAAAATATTTATCAACTCTTTAAAAAAAATGAGGTTAACAAGAAGTGAGTAGCTACCGCTTTGCTGTACATTAAGTGTCGAGACTCAAGAAAGTCACTATAATAGTAACCTATAATGGGTGTATTAAATTTAAATTCAATGATATAAAATTGAATACACAAAACGAATTTCAGCGGAAACGGTCTGTAAGTGGACAATGGTCGTCTTATAAAGTATATTTCATAATATAATTTTTAATATGATAGCTTTTTTTTACAATATTATATCAACTTATATAACTCAAAATTTAATAACATATTTTTGTAAATACCATAAAACAGTAGAAATAGTATAAATAGATATTACTTTAAAATAAATCAAAAATGTCTTTGTGTATAGTAAAATTCGGGGTAAAATTCATAATAATATAATATAGGTACGTAAAACTTTTTAAGTTTCCAGGAATAATGTTTTTAAATTATAACAAAACAATAAAATTAACATCGTTATTTATCGTTTAAGTAATAATTTCATCAAAATTCCAACTTCAAATGCATATAATAAAATGTGTAGTTTTTAATATAAAATGTAAAAATATATATAAATGGAATTTTATACAAAGGAATTTCAACTCAGTGAGTAATATTTAATTTACACTAAAAAAAAAAAAAATTGAAAATTTGTCGTGCCTATAAATGATTCAAAAAAATTCAAAATATTTTTAAAATTATACCGTGTACAGAACATGATAATATAAATATTTAGTAAAAATTTTAAGTTTCTGCGGTTATTTGCTATTTAATTATAACAAAATAAAAAAATCGATTTAATCGAAAACTGCAGTTTAACGTAAAAATTCCAATTTTATCTTTATTTTTGTTTGTTTCTCCCGATTATAAAGAAAATATTGGGAATTTTTAATTTTGACCTTTTTAAAGTACAAACTAAATCCAATTTTCCATTCAAAACTAGACTCAAATTTTAAAATTGACTGCTTATAATCTATACAGTGAAAAAAAACACTCATCATTGTAAAATCAATACATTTATCGCTCTGTTCAGAATTCAAAACTCACAACGTTGTAAAACTTACATACGAGTACATTAATCTCCTTGTCCAGGATCTAAAAAAAAATCGTTATTAATGGACTTAATTTTAATTTACTGTGTTTAGCCTCCCCTCGCACTTAAAAAATCTGACACAGACAATAGTTTAATTTATATTCGTACATGGAAAAATAATATCGTAAAACTCTAAAATATATATTTACAATGAAATACGCTAAACGCATAATAAATTAAACACAGCACTAGCATTGTTTTAGAACATCTTCTATCTTTGTAGGTGTTCCGTAATAAATTATCGAAATAATATAAGAATTCTAACGATATTACTGTATTTTTCGATTTAAATTCACTTGAAATCAAATAATGTTTTGAATGGTTTACTTCATATGACATACCGTTAAAAACATAATATTAACACAATTTTTTGGATGCGTTGGACCGGCACAAGATGTAAATGCCATTCTAATATTAACTATAATTATATTATGTTTGTATATAATTGTATAGTTATTGTAGCGTGTATACGAGTAGTGAATATTATATAATTTATAAAAACATTGTTTTATAAACGAAAAAAAATTGCCACGAATAACTGAGTGAACTCCGTGTGACCACAGTTCCTTCTCAGATACCTATATACAAATCATTATGCGAAAATGTTTTTATGATGTTTGGAACAAAATGTGGCTGGCGTGTAGAGGTGTTATTTTGGCAAACTCCTGTGCAGACACACGGGAACCTCGTAAAAATTTAAGACCGCCAAATTATAAATATATTTTCTGTTGCTGTAGTGCAGTGACAACTGGTTGCATAATTCAAATATTTGTGTTTGATCGTGAAGAATGGTGGCGGTAATTCGTGGGGGGTAAACCAGACACAATAATTTCTATATAATAGTACGGTGTATAGGAATCTGATTCGATCAATGTGATGACACGTGAGCTACAGAAACGGGTACCAACTAGTTGCGTTTTTTTTCCCCCGTGAAGTATTTATTTAAGTATTTAATTCATTTCTTACCATACATAATATACATATATACAGTTAGAAATAACTGAAGGGAGTTAAAATAACCGGATAATAGAACCCTAGTATATTATATATATAATGTGTCTCGTGAGTTGTTGACCAAATACAGGTATTATACCTACCTACCTATCTGACCGACTCGCTTTTTTAAAAAGTATTTTAATCCGTTCGCCGACAATACGAATTAAGAAAAGCAAAGTTACTTTTACTTCTGGTTTTCTCGGATACATTAAAACATACCACGATAATTTACCTCCGTTCTGAATATTAAAATATTATTATAAATATATAGGTACTTACGCTTATATTTGTCAATTCGAAATATGAATACACACTTTAATTAGATTGCAATAGTTTTATTTTAAACACGGTTTTATGAATTTAATGTTTCATATATATTATTTCTAAATTATTCTGATAATAAATTATATAGTTTAGAATTTAGATACTCTATGATCGTCGATTATATAAATTCATCCTCCAAAACCACGGACGACAGATGATGTGTCGTGATAGTCGGTCACATAAATCTATGGCAGTATATCACTCTCGAGCACAATCAACCATAGACCTATAGGTATACATTTATATAATCAACGGTATAGAGAGCCTATATAATAATATTATTATCTAGCCTCTCTAGTCATCGGCGTTTCAAAGGTTTTAACTTTCAACACAACTTTACGTGCTTAAAGGGATTAATTTTTTTAACTTCTATAGCATTTATAATAGTGATCTATTCGTGAAACTATAACAAAACAATAAAATTACAGATAGAAAAACTCCGATATTTTTTAACTGTTAATTTATTTCTTATTAAATACGCGAAATATTCCCTCTATAAACGTTGATTAATAATATTTGTAATTCAACGTGTATACTTCATCAAAATTAGAATGTATTAGATACGCATATAATTCATCTTGGAATGTCTGAACTTTACATTTAAGAATTTGACTGATTACAACTAGGTACGTAATTATGTACTCGATTCCAAAAGATACAGTAAAAACCAAAAATTTCAAAAAAAATTTTTATGATTAAAAAACATTGGGTGCTCATTTAAAATGTTAACCTTTTGAGTTTGAAATGTATATTAATTCCATAAGATATAATTTTTAATTTATTTATTTAGTTTTTACAATCAATTGTTTTTTTCTTTTTCTAAATTAAATCTAATTAAAATAATATATTTAAAATATAAAGCACTCGTTTATCAATATCGCATAGTCCTTTACAGTGACCGCATAAATATATGGCCACCTCTGGATAATTATCATAAAAATAATAGTATTACATATTACACAATAATTTTCTTTGCCTAGTTTTAAATTCTAGTAATATTTATATATTACAACATTACCAACTTACCCGTATCCTAACATTCCTAACGGTGTATATTGTATAATATAAAATATTAACATAAAACAATAAACTGTTATACTATTATTACCTTTAGTTAAGTTTTCACACAATAAGTTGCATATTTGCATATTATGATATCAACTAAAGTCTAACTGCCTAAAGGCCAAGATGAACTATGCGGGTAAGTAATACGCTGTGTTCGTAAAGAAAACAGAAATAGTATTCATAACATATTTTAATATAACAGTTTGAATTATAAAAATTAAGGCAAAGATTATATAAATATTTATGTATTTTTTCATAACATAATATAAAATTATATATAATTAAACCAACTTACACAATCATAAAAAAATAATAATAATAAAGTCAAAACATGCCTCCTATTATTCATAAGATATAGGATTCGACTCGATTATTTACGAGTATTAACATAATATATTATACGCTGTGCTAATAATTTCGTGTATTTGCAATAGACATAGACAACAGGCTATTTGATTGTATACTGTTGCACACTTGCATAGTATCTTATGAAATATTTAACCTTTATAAATTACGATAACAGTATTTATATAATACGTACAGCATAAATTTTATGTTACTAACTGTGCAGAAGCGCAGAACGGTAGTTAAATAATATTGTTGGCGTTGAATAGGGACTTTAAAGTTAATGATCCACAAGCAACGTTTTTGTTTTTATCCTCTTAACAAAATATTTATAGTAAATAATAATATTATTAAAGTATTACGGTGATGTTTCCTCTTCTGTGTGTGATAAATTCATAAATGTATAGTTTATAAGTAATACGGATATCCGGTGCTTCACAGTTTGCAATATTCATCTATATATCAGGTATGATAGTTGCTATGGTATCCATTTATGAACCTATAAGTACCTAATTAAACAAATAGTGATCAACAATAACGCTTCACGTTATAGTTTAATAATCGAATTATCGTCATTATAATTATTTAATTGTTTTTTTACAAGCGTCTAAAGTCATAAAGGTTTTATCGAGCCCAACCCACTACAACTTAACGACTACGATTACTCGTACAAGCCAAGTAGATCGCTAGATCGGATATAGACTTATCATACTAACCGATTTACGAACATTTTTAAATTGTATTATTGTACCATAATCATAACTCGTTTAAAATTTGGAATATCGTAAAATCAAACATTATGTTAATTATAAGTATACATATAGATTATAGGTAGGTATCCTAACCAACTGAATGTGATTGATTTAATGTAAGATTATATTTCATTGTTGATTTTGTTGTAGTAAGGACTTTAAATAATTTAAATATTTATTATTTTTGAATAATCATTATTCAAAAAATAGAAAAGAAAATTATGAACATATTATACTTTAATATAAAAAAAAATGATTGAACACTTCGAAATGTTTTATTGATATTTATTATATTGTATCTTACGAGTTACAAGTACAAATTCTGGTTTCTTACTAAATTTAAAACCGACGGTAATACTGTGTTCAACATTTATTTCTAGTATATGTGTATAATATTCGATGATTTTTTTTTGAAAACAGCCGATTTAAATTGACTTATTTGAAATATTAAAACAACAAAAAAAAATTATTTTTAAAATTTTATTTATTAAAAGAAAACAATACTTAATAATAATAATCATGAAAAAAATCAAAAAAAAATCTCAATAATTTGAAAATATTATATTGTAAATAAATTTTAAAATTCTAAAAATCAGAGTTTTAATAAAATCTTTATATCTTAAAAGCAAATATATGCAAATAATGTATAACACGTAAAGTGTATCCCTATGTGCTTAACCACTGCATCCATATAATATGGTGTAGATATAAACAGGTATATTATATGTTAAATATTGCGTAGGTAGCCATGAATGTGAATTACAGATTTATTATAATTCTTCGCTGGAACAAAATTAAAATATGAATTATGATAATATAATATTATAATCGTATGCACTTGTATATTATGTATAACGTTATAAACATGAGCCGCCTAAAGACAGTCAGGTTGGTTATTTGTCTACTCCTCAGTAAACAGTATAGGCATATTAACTATAGATTTATATTATAAATGTCTAATATTTTGTCAGAAAAAAACTGAAAGTAGGTATTCATACGTTCATAAACTATACGCCCCGTGCGTATAAATGAAATAAATCAATTTTAAAATAAGTTTCCTCGTAAATCATAACACAATAACACTAGTACAGAACGCACCTAACTGAAAATCGTTACTCTTTATAATTATATTAAATATTTATTCAGACAATATAAATTTTAATTTTGAATTAAATTTCTGATTATACAATTTTTTTAATGATTTATGAAGTGATAAATACAATAACACGACATTTCAAAATTCATTTTTCAATATTAATAAATTGTAAGTCAATTGTAAGTTAGTACCTAAACGACAAACGACTGACAAATTTGATACACGTAGGTATAAGTATAATATTGTTAGAGTTTTTAATATTCTTATTATTAAAGTTCTTAATTTAACCCAACTACTCAAGTGATAAGGTACATCCTTGAAAATTAGCTACCTTCTGTTCTACCTATACAATTCAATTTTTATATAATAATAGATAAACGATCCCAAAGCATAGATCGTTTTTTAAGGTCTTCTAAGAAATTTAGAGAAGTAGAAAATTGAAACTGACTACACAAATTAAACTTGTCACTGTTCTACTAAACGAAAAATAGAAATCTATTAGGTATCTAATCTGTGGTGACTTTGGTCTTGGTCTACCAAATCAGAATTGTTGTGAATTACCGGTTTTAGGATATATAGTTGAAGTAAATTATCTTTAAACCTTTCTTTATAGTTTACAGATATCTATAGTAGAATAAAATAGATCGATGTTATCACCATATTGGGATATCTCGGCAATAAAACAAGATCGTTTTTCTAAAAATGATTGATCACACCAACTACGGGTTGTCCCTTGAAATATTTTTTCTATGTCATTACATATATTACTATTATATCATAATATTTTGTATTGCATATTATTATTCTTAGATATTGTAATTTGTATTTAACAAAAAAAAGTATGCATTTTTTTGTTGTGTTTATTTGTTAATTTAATTATTCCAAAAATATTAAAAGTTAAATTATTAAATAATTAACTATTATGTAAATTGAATATTACCATGACGGTTTTTGTTTTTAATAATGATAATAATCAAAATTTTATACTTTTAACTTAAAAATGACAAGTGTTTAGTATCTGTAATATTTAAAAAAAATGCTGGACCTTCCCCCCCCCTCGAATTTTTTTTTCAGTTAAGGCCTATATTTTCATGTCTTAAAATTTTAGTATCTTCAACATTTTCATCAAAAATGTATTTATTCCCAAAATATTTATTTTGAATATAAGACAAATTTGATAGGACATGTCACTCATGTGTGGCTTACGTCTTATAAAGCTATAAAACATATGAACATAGCAAATGTATACATATTCAGCGTAACCAATTGCATGTTGTTAGTTTTAATATTAAAGTATTAACTATTAACAAAATTAAAGTTATAAGAACATTGTTAATGTTTGAATTTCATTTTTTGCAATATTTCAATTTTTAAATACCTAACACAAGTTACACATAGTAGGTACCTAAGTAAAATATTACAGTTTAAAAATACTAATAATTCATTTAAAAAAATTGAAATATCGTAAAAAACAGGGAAAACAAATACTTTATTATTTATTAAGTGTTTATACATTTTTACCGTACGCTTTTAAAAAATATACATTAAAACATTATTTATTTAGTTAGTTACGATTCGCTTATTATATATTTCTATCAACGGAATAATAAAATTAGTTCAATTTCACAGCAGGCTCTGTGCACGTTACACAAAATTGACAAATGATAAATTTAACCTCTATTAAATATGCCTCTGTTTACAAAAATAATACTACGAATAAATACTTACAGAAGTAGATAATCACCATAATCATATTTTAACCAAATATGAATGCACGGGTATATTAGGCCACAAAGTCGGTATTCTGCGATGATAATAATATTATCAGAGAACTTTTGAAAAATGTGTACTATAGTTGTACACTGTATTTATATTTAAATTGAAACATCAATGGAAATAAATCATTCACCGGTAGCCTAGAGGACTTCCACTGATCCTGTAAGCCTTAACCGATAGCTTTATTGATATTATGAATTTATGAAGTCATTTTATAATGTAAAATTATACAACATTAGAATGACACAAAAACATTTCACCTATGTAATATTTATTCTCTGGTTTCATTCCGTTCGAAAACGTAGGTTTATACGGTAGTAATATCTGATATCAGTTAGAGTTGTAATTATTCGCAAACTAAAAAGTAATTTCAGTTAAATTTAATTAACAGTATACGACTATTTTATCACTACTTACTGCGTAAAATATCAAAATAAATCAATTCAACGGGTAGGTGTACACTGTATATTTTTTTTATCGATATGAGAATATATAAATTAGCTTAAGGTTATTATTGGAAGTCGTCTAAACGTCTAAGATGGTGATAACTTACCTAAGTACCACCTATATACTATATATTTGTACATCAATATATTATTATTATAATAATGTATACAACCAATAAATCGTTTGTTTGATGTAAACAACGTTCTATATGTATACTATATTAACCGGCATTGTCGATGTTTCGATAACGTATTAAATTATATAGTTTCACTCGAATTTGTAAAAATAAAAATATAATGATTTCTCGTATTTTAGGACAATGCTCTTGTTCTTTCTCGAAGAAAAAAACCGGTAAAAACAACACTTAAAAATTACGCTAAAATAATTCGATTTTTTTTTTTCACAATAAATATAAGAAAATAATACCTGCAAGAGATAATCACTGGTTTCGTTGAGGTTCACGCATACTACAGTTAATAATCGTCCTGTACACAGACAATCGCCAGTGTGTTATTTATTATGGTGTATATGTATATGTATAAAGATAGTTACCCACAAACATTTCCAAAACTCATCAATCAAACATTCATACATAATACATATTATACCTGTATATATCTAAATACATATATATATACTTACGTTATAACCTACCAATACGTCTATGTATATAAACCGCTCGAGATTCGTTCATTTAGTATAAGTGTAAATACCCGTACCATCGCGGAGAAATAGTCTACCAAAATCGTAATCAACTTGTTAATGATAAAAATATTCTTATATTTTAATACCGACTCAAACTTATTAAAATCAATCAATTAGTATCAATCATAATTTTCAACTGTTAAAATCGAATGGACTGATATAAAGCGTTTTCCATAATATAATATAATTAACATATACTAGTCACTAGATTCATTAATTATCTACCTACTCGATAATTATTTTGATTACTATAAATAGTTAAATACCTATTTATGTCGCTTTTACTAAGTATATATTATGCAACTGGAAAATAATATATGAAAAATTGATTTTCTTACGATCCTCCCGAACTCGAAACTGTGTACTGTATATTATTATACGTTTATAGAATAATATGCAGACAATACCTGAAAATTGGAATTGTATAGCTTTAAAATAAAAATCCCTGCAAAGGGCGAAGTCTTAGATATAGCCATTGAGCCACAAAGGTAACGAATGAAACGGATGCATGTAAATTTCACCTCAACATTTTGTTGGTATACTAAAATTAGGGATAGGTAAATTCGGAATTCCACATAAACGTATTACGAAAAATATATATCACATCGTTTTGTGCATACCTATATATTCGATATTGACGAGATTTGAGCATTTTACTGCGTACCTATATTATTATTTTTTAGTTACTCTTATTTTAATGCTATTAGGTTTTTTTTTTTTAGAAAATCTCCCAATTGTGATTAACTTTAAACGTCGATTTGAATTTTATTTCCAAAAACTATTCATTTTAGATTATTATTATTAACTGCACTAAATAAAATTTCCCTAATAAAAATATTTTATATCATTGTATAGAAGGTAGGTAGTATACAGTCGTGTACTCGTGTTTTTAGACAAGGTAGACTTTTTGTTCCCAATGACCAGTATAATTTAAGCTTTAGCCGTTTTAAGTATAGCGGTCCGTGGCTTATTTCTAATTTTTGGAAACCAACTGAGTTGGAGAATAAAGATATTAATTTTTAATTTTTAAATAAGTAAGTAGGTAGCGGTTGTTAATGTTATGAATCATAAAATATAAATAAAATATAAATACATATTCAATCGTCGTTTACGTTCTGTCCATTTGGCACTAGTACGGCCAGGGAACAGATTTTCGTTTGACTACATATTTTTTGTTGAGTAATGATAATGCACATCCGATTGCACATAATATCATAAATCATAATAGACATGATGAATAAATTATTTCCAATCGTGTAACAGTTTTACCTATTATTGCATATTTGGACATATCTACACGCCCATCGTGTATAATTAATTATACATTTTATAAACATCCTATGTATTAATAATGTTGGATTGGTATTTTTTTTCAACAAATTTAAATCTATTGTATTGATCGATTATTGTTTATACCTATATCGACTTAAATACACAGGTCAATGATATATAATACGTCATATTAGCCAATTCACTGCATTCATTCAATACTTTAGAATTAAAATTAATATTTAAAACATTTTATAACTTTTATTTATTTTTTATTCCACAATCAGTACACTTACCCATGTAAGTTCTAAACGTAGATGATGTATGTTATAAATATTCGACCCCATTTTCCCGCCCGAAATTTCAGAGAAATTATTAATAAATAATATATTTTATAGAATAAAAATGATTTCTATCAATTGACTTCTTGTTTTATAAATGAGGAAATATAAAACGTATGTCCGTCACCAACCCCTCCACCACTCTTTACAAAAGAAAAATGTTATAAAAATATTTTTTTTATGTACGTCTGGTAAGTACAACACTTTAAGGTTAAGTTAGGTAGATGCTGGAAATAAAAAAAAAAAAACAAAAAAAAAAACAAAAAAAAAACAAATAAAAAATAATTATATTCTTGAAAAATACAAAATCAATGGCTGAAGTCTTAAGGAGTCAAAGTGTAATTGGAATAAAAGAGCTCAGTTGCTCAGTGGCATTCACACGGGTGGGAAAAGAAGCTGCTACGATGTGTGGGATGGTTCGCCATTTGATTTTTTTAGCGGTACTGTTTTCATAAATAACTTAATATTATCTTTGAGTATAACTATTAATAAATAATTTGTTGTTATTAGAGTTTTAAAATAGCGATATAAAGTCATTTTTATGCAAACCAAATGATTAAACCTTAGCGTTATTAATTATTAAGGCTCGGATTTTAAAGCATATAACTACTTCTTTTTTTATACATGAAATAGAAATCTAATTTTTTTATACATAAATTCGTTTCACGTCATTCTGATTCCAAACAAACCATTTTTTTTTTGCTTTTTTTATATATAAATGCTTTTATTGATTTTTTTCAGCTGTAGAATTTTTATATGTTTATTATAGTAATAATAAAAAATTAAATTATTAAGAAACGTAAAAACCCAGAAATGTGGACTAAATTTTTATATTGCATTAATATGGTTTCCGTTATCGGCTTATTTATTAAATGTATTAAAATTGTATATTATCGATTTACATATAGCCTAAAGTCCTAGGTACCCTATACGGTCAGTACACCTAAAACATCGATATCGACCATTTCAAAATTTAAGATTTAGTGTTGTAATTTAAAACTTCTTGTATGAAGTATGCACCGATCACTTCAGTGGATTTAGTGAGTTCGTCTTCTATGTTAAATGTTAAATATTCTGTCGAACAATAGAGTCAATTTCACTACTGCAAATCAAGGTAAATACATGGTAGTTAACTCTTTTTTTCATTTAAATTAATTTTTCAATTGTTTTATTTATTTCTTATAACTAGTTCGAGTAGTTCGTGTTAATTTTTGGTCATGTTTTTTTTTTGCTTTTTTAAAACAATCGTGTACTTTTTTAGTTGTTTATTATGCTTTAAAACCCAAGCCCTATTAATTAATAATAAGCATACAGATATAAAAATGTTAAGTGGAAGTCTATAAGCAATCGTGGTGAATAGTTGGGGAGTTATGTTAGGTTCATATATGGAGCCCTTCACAGTATATTGAGGTGAATTACTATTTTTAAATCGCTCAAAAGAAAGGCAATAATTGGCTTCAAATACGCCACTTAAATATTAACAGAATTAATAGTATTATTCAGTATACATAAATCATAGTAATAATTAATTATATTTACGTATGGGTGCATAAAATGAATTCAAAAAAAAAACTATCGAGCAAGTTAAATATAAAGTAAGTAATAACAACAATTATTGGTTACCTTTACCTACTAAGCAATACGAATTTTGATTGAAATCCTATTCAAGCTCTAAGGTGGAAATGTTCACGAGCTTCAGAAGTTACTAACTTAATATCAATAATATCTTAAAATAGTATTATTACTTATTCACATAATACCACTTCACTTCACATAGTTTTCATGAATATTATTTATTAATATCATTGTAAAGAGAAACCAAACCAAAATAAATATGACCAGTTTTGTTAACTAATCACTTTTTAAAATCCTATATGCATTTGGATATTGTTACATCAATATTTAAAATTATAGGTATTTTAATTTATACATTCACTTTCATAATGATTTTACAAAAATAGAATAACATAAGTAATATTATAAAAGTAGTTTAATGACATTATACATTTTGATTTTAAATGTATATATTAACATTTTTTTTACTAACTGATATTTTTCTTATATTAATAGACAATGCGTGAAAATTACTTTAAAATATACAGGACAAAATAATAATGTCATTCGAACATAAGACATTTGAATGTTAGCGCACTATTTGTTTTCTCTGACTAACCATTTACGACAAAATGTGTACCAAGCAGAATCAATTAAATGTTATTAGCTTTAATATTGAAGTGAACCATAAATATGTTACAGAACTATAGTATTTTATATTTTCATGTCTATGAAGTAAATTAAGTTATTACCAATCAGTTATTCATTTATTATCAAACTTAGGAAAATTACTTATATTTCTAGATAGGGTTTTTTACAATATTTCAATTTTCATTCAAGTAATAATATGTAAAATCTTACAATCTAAAAATACTTGTATATGATAGAAAAATCAAAGTTCATATAAAATGTAACACTTAAATACAAATATGTTCTCCGCTTAAAGTTTAATAATAGTTCGATTTTTTTTTAACAAATTTACTCATATCAAAGTTTACATCACAAGATTTGTTTTGATGAACACAAATTTGCTATAGCGCACATGGCTCAGAAAGAAAATAGTTTTACTGACATCCTTTTAAGTTAATTCAAAGTCAGATGCAAATACATGTATTTTTAATTCACATTAAGTGACTACAAAGTAAACAAATCAAATTAACTTTAATTGACATTAACAATAACATTTTTTAAATTTAGTACATAATCAAAATAATAAAAAAAATTATTACACAAAAATACATTTTAAACTATAATGAATTCAATAAAATGCTCGATAAAATGTTAATTTAAAAAAACAATATTGATAACTTGCATACAAATAGGTAAACAAAATTAATCAGCAATACTATTATTATTTTTTTGTAGTTTATTGACATTTGACTTGATACTTCTTTCAACACTAACTTGTGAAGCTGCATGTGCCAATTGTTTTCTAAAAAATTTTTAATATGTTAATTAATTTAAATACTTAAAAAACAGTATAAATAGGAGGTACTTACATTAAAAAGTCCTTATTATATGGTTTTTGTTTTTCTTCCTCTTTTTTGTCTTCTTTTCTGTAACGTTTTACATTAGAAGAGCGTTCTTTATCTCTAATTTTAGCATTTTCCATCATTTCTATTCTCATTTTCTCCATTTCTTTTTCAGTCAATTTCCTTTTCTTGGCAGGTGGTGGTTTGGGTGGAACAATACTTGAATTTTTTTTCTCTTTTACGGGTGTCGGACTAATAGATGATTTTCTTACAATTTTACCATTAGGTACCTATTAAATAATTTATTTTTATTTAGTTACTTATTTTATTACAGTACAGGTTAGAGACTACAGGTCTTGTTTAGTTTTTAAGTATTTTATGTATAAATATTTTTAGTTTTAACAAAGGAGTTAAAAGATCCTGTAATTATTTTAAAATATTCAAAAATTAAAAGAAAATAAACATTTAAAATTGTTAGAACTAAGGAGTTTTAAAAATAATTTTTAAATTAATTGTATTTAATAACTCAAAACTTTAAATAATTAATAATGTTACAGGATTAATCCATAATCAAATTTGCAAGGCCTGATTAACCAATAGGTAAGTAGGCTACAGCCTAGGGCGCCAATTGGTCAACGTTAAATTGGGGGCGCCACAACATTTTTTTTTTACGAATATAGAATTTTTGCTAACCCTAGCCTACTGGTGACCAACTCCTTAATCAGGCCCTGCAAATTTGATATATAAGATATTTTATCTCGGCTATTGTAATACTACTATAATACTGATGGATTTTATTAATTTAATAAATGTGTATCTTACATATAATCCATAATTCTTGTTTCCTTTGTGTTCATCTTTATCACTATCTGATTGAACTTCTGAACTATGTCGATGTTTGGAGTTCTGTTTCACTGCATTATCATTCTTTCTATCACTATCTGAACTTGATGAACTTGATGAACTACTAGACTTTCGTTTGTTTTTATCTTTTTTAATTTCATTTGTTTTGTGATGTTTGTTCCCTTTTGGGGGACTCTCTGATGATCTACTCCTTTGACTATTCAAATTTGTATAACGCTTATTTATTGAATCTTTAGATACTTTTGATTTGTGTTCTTTATCAGAACTATTTGATCTATGATTATGGTTATTACTTTTAGTCTTATATTTATCATGTTCAGAAGTACTGTTTGGTTTTTTATGTTCCAGTTCTCTGTCTGAACTTAATGTTTGTTTCTTTTTATTATCATGTCTTTTCTCTCTACTTTTAGATTCTTGCTCTTTATATTTTCTGTCTTTTTTCATATCATCACTATACTTTTTGTAATTATCGTTATCGTTATGATTATTTCTATGTTTATTTTTGGAAGTTTTATAATTTTGTTCATATTTTTCTTCCGAGATAGATCTGTCCCGTTCATTTCTTTTATTTTTATTATTTCGAAAACTATGTTCTCTATCATCAGTACTAACTGATCTATGTTTTCTTTGATGATCTTTATGTTTTTGGTTATCATTCTTATGATGTTTATATTCATTTGTTAATTTATTTCTCTTAGAAGAAACTTCATCATCTGAAGATGAAATTGACGTCTTTCTTTCTCTTTTATTTTTATTGTATTTTGGCTTATTATCTCCATATTTGAGAGATTTTTTATCATTTTGTTTCTTGTCTTCTCGTTCAAAACTGCCAGATCTTTGTAAATGTTTATTTTTCTTACTTGTCAATTTTTCATGATTGACATTTTTTTTATCTTCTTCAGAACTGGATTGATCTGACTTGTTTTTTCTTTTATGTTCTTTTTTTTCTTTGTGCTTAGTAATAGACAGTATCTTTGCAAGATCTAATCCAGCTTTTTCATATGATTTCAAACGGCTAACTAATATCATATCTAGCTGATGATCATCAATAGTATGTTTTTCTTCTTGAATTTTTTTTTGTTTTTTCAGGAGCATTGGATTTTGAAGAATTTTTTGTGCAACTTCAATTTCCCGCTTTTTAATATTTACCAATGGATCTTCTGAAATCTTTTTTGTCAAATCTACTTGAGAAAATTTATCTGTCGAGCATATTTTAGGTGGTAAAATTGAATCTAAAAAACATAAGTAAAATAATTTATTATAAATTAAATACTGCAATAGTTATTAGTATATTTAACTTCAAAATAAATTTGAAATGGACAATTTTTAATAGGATTTAAATAACTATCAAATTATTTATTGATTAGATACCAATATCAATTCAATTTAATTTTAAAAAATGAATGACCAATAACTATTCGACATAAACGATATACCACAAACTCATAAACAGCAGTTTTAAGTTTTTAAATTTTATACATATATATTATTATACTTTCTAGTGTCTTAAATATGCAGGAATTAAGAAAATTAGTAGTTATAATATCTAGTTTGTTTACATATGTATATATTGATGAGTATATTAATTAATATTTCATTATTATTCATAATTGAATAGGTTATACATACATATTTCAATTATTATTTTTAATTTATATTTACAAAACTATAAAAGTATCTATTTTTGTTTGCTTAAGACTGTGAAAATGCATTTTACCAAAAAGTTTTTTATTTTGTTAACACAACCCAACATTTCATATTAATTCCTATTTTAATTTTTTCACAATTGTTAAAAATGTATCGTTATCTGTGCTGAACAAAAGAGCATCTTATCCAACCAGATAGAAAAAAATTAAGCATCTTAACAAATGATTTTTACATTAACTAATAAAGGAATTGTCTAGGGACCGATGAAAAACATTATATTATGCAAGACAGCATCTTCATTGAGATTTAATGTATATACTAGGTAAGTACTAAATATTAACATAATATTTAATGTCAACTAATTCACAAAATGTCAAAAATCTACTATAATAAATGTTGAATATTATAAACATGTAATAAATAATAACAAAACATAAATTATGGTATATTAAACATAAATAACAATTCTATTGACAATTACCATTATCTGCGCTTTCGCCATATTTTTTATCAATTTTCTTCCCCAAAAGATAGTCGTCTTTTTGTATTCGTGTACCATCGTACATCCAATCCATGTTAGATACTTTAAACAAACCTAAGACATTAAATACATCCAAATTAAACATATAACAGTGTTAAATAATTGAGAGTTAAAATAAATGATAAATTGTATATTATATTTACAAAGTTAAGTTTAACAATATAAAGCAACTTGAGGAGTATTACACTTTGTTTTTCACATGAAATAAACAGGACTTTAAACTATTAAAACAGACAAAACTAGAAATCTATTCAGTAACTCAATTCAAGTAGGTATTGTATTATAAATTAACTTGTAGAATCTAGAATGTGAATTACAACAATTTTTAAAATTGCACGCTTTGACGCTTTGTTGTTATTATAAATTATTATCTATAATGTTGTTATCATCAAAAATAGCTAAATAGATAACAGCACAACTACAAAGTCATCGAGATTTTTAACGAAAAAATTGATTGATTTATGATTAGTTTATTTTATTTAATATGCGTACTTGTTGACGGCTTGACGCCGTTGATGGATGACAGTTCAAGAAGTTACATACTTGCCACGGTATAGAAGATCTTCTATACCGTGTACTTGCATGTATGCCGAAATACCGTGTCCGTATGGACATGGCCATGGGCGCCCATTGGGGGTGGCAGATAGGGCACTTTCGCCCCCCCCCTCTGGACAAAAAAATATTATGAACTTGTAGCTAAATAAATAATACCATAATATTATTATTATCGTCATACATTTGAAATTTTTTTTTATTTTGAAAACCCCTAAAATGTTACCTATGGGCGCCCGTGGACATGGCGTACATGCGGTATACCAACGGACAAACGATACGTTTAAATACAATCGTTGACAATCGAATGTGATTTAAGTCTTAAGGACCAACTTCTAGAAAAAACAATTATAATGTAGGTTGTACTTGTAATGTCCAAAAAACAGCTGTACGATTAAACGAACGCTGCGAGCTCATCAATTGCTATTTTATACATAATGATTAACTATTATATTATTTTTAACTATGACTCGTGTATTATTCAGTATTTCAGACTTTTGTGCTACATATTTTATCTACAATGCTATATTTATTTTCTACTTGTTACTTAATCGTCTCCGTTTAGGAGTAATTCATGTTTTTTTTTTAAAGTATATGCGATATTTTTTAAACACGTTATATATTTTATACCTTATAAAATTACCTAGATATTTACACATACCCTTATATGTATACTCAATAAATATTTTATGATTATTGTGCAAATAATTAAACTATAGGTATAGTTAGCTATCACTGTGTCACGGTCATAGATAGCAAATTATGGTCTATGGACCATTATAGTTTATACTGTTTACCTATAATTATTAAAAGTTCATTAATATTTAATAATGATAAATTATAGTATATATAGTAATAATATATTATACATTTAATATCTATATACTTAATACTTAATACATATATTATAATTATATAATCATACTATATTATAACAATTACCAACTATAAGTCACACATTTACACTTTACACGTGTCTACTATTCACTCTATATAATATTGTATAGTATATTTATAAATAGAAAAATGTATAATTTACACAAAATAACATCTAATTCATCTAAAAGACTGATGGTACCCGGCTACCGTCTATGGCCGTTTAATCGAACAACTTTCCAGCCTTTCGGAACGTTTTCCGGATCAAAGTTTAGTTTCTACATTGTATTCATATTTATTATATTATATTATTATAATATTGTATACTTTATCATGTCATGTCGGTATAAACATTATGTTATAATTTATTTAGGAAATGTGCATTTTACATTAAATTGTTTATAATGATTTGATTATTTAAACAGATGTCCGATGAATAATATTTATGTATATAACATTTTACAGTTTCACAGGACTCACTGTACATAATATGTCTATAATATAACATAAGTATTATATTGTCAGATATTTTAACAAATCTGAAATCAAAATAAAAAATATAATTAAATTAGATTATAAAAAATCTTAAGCTAATCATCTATTATCGACTATCATCATTATAATATTTTGTTCAACGCTATATCATCGTATCCATTTAAAAACCGGACAATAAATATACCAAATTAATGAGATATTCATTATTTACATGATGTGTTCCTGAAAATGTGTATATTATATATACTGTGTACTGTGTAATGGGCAGGTCGTAGGTGTGTCGTTTTTCATTAGGTAATATAATGATGGAAATAAGGCCAAAACAATGTATAATTTACTTTTTAGTAGGAACTAATAACGGTTGTATTTTCAACTTCCGGGTTTCGGCACGCCAATCGCCAACCACTCGGATGTCTACAATGGGCGAAGAGACTCAGTTTTATTTTTTTAAATTACTATGGTATTTAAATTTAACAATAAGAAAACATTCTCATCGTACCCCCTCGTTTTCTCTTTATCATAGTACTTTTTTACACAAATTCTAGCCCGAATTCTATTGTGTTAAATAATACTATAGAGTAGTCACTCGATAATTCGAAAAACTCCATAAATCGAACTAAACGCTAAGTCCCGCGAGAAAACCTCTGTAATTAGAAGAAAATACATGTATTCCAGTCCCCTCGATAATTCGAAATATCTGTCGGTGAGACTGAGAGACTGTCTGAGACACACTCTACAATTCAATTTTTTTTCCACGAACCTCTATAATTCGAATTTCTTTAAACACGATTGTAATACCTATATTGTAAGTTCATATGTATAAAAATTATGTACTATCTACTTGACGTACTCGTAATCAAACTAATAACAACGGTGGTTAAAATGTTAAATATTATCGTACTTTACCTATAACTACCTAAATACTTAAATACCTAATCTAAACTTGAATCGTATCATTTTAACAAAATAAACCTCTCCAATGGGTTATTAGCCTATTGTGGCCAGCAATTTATCACAAAAAAAAATCAACAGATTTTTTCCCTCGATTATTCGAACACTCGATAAATCAAAAACCTCTATGAATCGAATTTTCAACTCGGTCTCCTGAATTTCGAATTATCGAGTGACTAGTTAAATAATTAAGACATATATACTTATTAAACTTTAATCAAACATAACTTTAATTCTATAACAGTAAAAATGAACTAATTTTTAATTTTTATTAATTTATAATTAGATACCTATCTAAGAGGTAAAAATTAATAGAAATATTATAAATGCAATTTTTTCAGAGTAATATTTTATGAAATTCTCGCTCTCCCTATCTTACCAGATTATTATGTTATACTATTCTACAAAAACAAATCAATCGCTATACAACAATATTTAGTTATTTATTAATCCAAACTGTCGGGTACGACACGTTAATAATTAACAATTTGAATAATTGAATAATAATATAATATCGTAATAGTAATAATATAAAATATTAGAAAAAAATAAATTAACAATAGGTAGGACAACGACAATAGTATAACTCTACATATTTTGTAATTGGGCTACTTATAATGTGGTATTGTTCGATGGACACTGGACGGTGTTTCTAAAATGGTTCAAATGATCTATAATAATTTTATACTATACGTTACTTTATTCAAGGTAGATTATTATTATTATTATAAAAAAAATATATATAACCTCTCGGGAACGGCGATTGTTATCGTGCCGAAAAAAATTTAAAAAACATGATGACTGTTGGATGATGCAGGACGTGGAGTGATAACTGATAACGGTGTTGTTTTGGTTGGTAGAGAGGAGAGGTGATGATCTGTATCGAACCCATACTGGCTCATTAGTCATTAGTCGAGCCAGCAGCAGCAGATTCATATTACCTATGTAATATTGCAATTTAGTTGGTAGGTGGAGTGTGAACGTGCTGCAGCTACGGCCGTCATCACTCGTCGTCAGTAACGGGGCCGAATATCGTTTATTAATAGGTACCTACCTAGTTGTAATAATATTTATCGTAAAAAATTTTTTATAAATAATTAAATCCCGCTCTCCTCGCCGCACAAGAGGACCAACGCCGATTCGTATTATTATGCTTAGAATTTAATGTGTCCGGCACCAGGTCGCGATAATCATTTTTATTGTCGTTGTTGTTGTTATTATGTGAAAGTGCATGTCGGCGACGAATTATTTTAACAATGACGAACTCGACTTTGCTATTGCCTCAGTACCACAAGTATCTCAATGGCGCACCGGTGCCGTTCAGCAGGCGGACTCGGAGGAACAGCGAATTTTGTCTAGTGGTACTAGTATTCATATCCCTGACTATCATCTGCTTTGGAGCCGTGTTCTATTTACCAGAGTTTAAGGCTACCTATGGTGGCACTATCAACAATGTTTACAAACACATACAAAATGCAGGCCCCGAGCTGTTGTTGCCAGCTCACGGTAACTCTAGACACGATGGAGTACTGGAGGATCCGCACGCAGCTTGGGACAAGCAAGCACTGGAGGCCAAAATTGATGAGGACTATTCGGACAAACGAAAAGTGTTAGAAAGACCAGACACGGGGAATACTATGAAACGGCACATAAGTAGTAACAGTAGTTTCATCCATGTAGCTGAATCAATTATTGAACACGTTGAAACTAGTAAAACGTACGAAAATTCTGAGTTGAGACAAAGGCGAAACAAAGTTAAAGAAGTGAGTACTTTTTATGCTTTCAAAATATCTAGCTCTTATTACCTATTATTAAGTACTTAATTAGAGTAACTAAATGCAATAATATTACCTATATAGAAAAAACAACAAACAAACTATTAAAATTTACATTTTATAATACGTATGAGCAATGCCCCAACTAGTGGAGGTACTAGAAGTGCATTGTACCCCCAAAAGGTCTTTTCATTTTATGAAAGGGGCCCCCTCACGACTAACATTAAACTGTATTAGGTAATATGTTTAAAATTTGACTTGTAATTAAGTTCCTAAATCTCTAGTTGCAGCACTATGTATGAGGTAGGAGTACAATTTTTTCAAGTCTAACTGCATAATAGTGATGTTGAGAATATAACAAAGAGGACTGTGTTTTGACTGGTTTATATATTAGTATAATCCTCTTTGTGATTGTTGAGTGTGAACAATTTACTACTAGACCATAGTTCATCAATTATTTGATAAACAGTATACAATTCAAACTTGCTAAAACAGTATTTAGTTTAACTTTTAATATCTTAAACAAACAATTCTCAACTAATATTATCTAGGTATACCTACTATATTTACGGTTTTAATGCATTAAATTAAATGCTAAATTTCCTTACAAATCTGTAAAAATGCATTCAATATTTATTATTTTGTGTTGTTGTACTATTCTTAAAGTGTGTTAAAATTATTATTAATCATATATATTATTATAGGTACCTACTTATACTTATAAGTAATAACTAAAAAAAATATACAATTATAATATTATGATCGTTCTAAAAATTATTACTAACAATAATTTTTAATATCATAACACTAATTTATTATCATTGTTTATTCATACATTTATTTTTCTGTAAATTATTTTGGAAAAAAGTTGCTAAAATGGCAATAAGAATATAATATACCTATTATATTATGTATTATACTTAAACATATATTATTAATCATGAAAATGTATTTTTTGTATTGAATTATATGTGTAACATATAATTATATATTTACTCTAATTTATTTTTATTTAGATGATGAAACATGGCTGGGATAATTATGTTAAATATGCATGGGGTAAAAATGAATTAAAACCTGTATCAAAAAGAGATCATTCTGGAAGTGTATTTGGCTCAGCGAGTATGGGTGCAACTATTGTTGATTCACTGGACACATTATTAATTATGGGTTTACACGATGAGTATAAACTTGGAAGAGATTGGGTTGCGAATAATTTTACTTTAGAAAATGTGGTAAGTATCTAAATGCTTTTGGTTAGTTTTACTTCTTTTATTCTATTAGTTTACTGATAATTATTGTTTTTACATAGACTCTTTTAGAAATTCTTTAAAACATTTGTAGTTTATTTATATATATATTATATAGTTAATAAAAATTTTATTAACACAATTTTAATATAAATATAATTTGCAGGTTTTTCCTAATGTCATTATTTTTTTTATAAAAAAAATTGGTAAGCACTAGAAAGGCAGGATTCATTATAATTTATAAGCATTAACTTGAATTTGATAAACTTAATTTTAAACATTCACTGATAATATTATAATGCAGTATTGCACTATATAATAATTATTAAAGAAATAGAACATTAAATATATTTTTTTTTAAATTTTGTTAAAATGCTTAAACAAGTTCTGTTATGATTATAAATAAATTATGATGTATTAGAAGTTGGAGTTATTAAATGTTTATTTAGTAGTTTAATATGTGCAAACAATTATTTTTCTCTTCCACTCATATCTGTGTAAGTATTAATTTCTAAATATACATTTTTTTTTATAGAAAATTGATATATCAGTTTTTGAAACAAATATTCGTTTTATTGGCGGTTTTCTCACATGTTATGCTATGACTGGTGATACTATTTTCCGTGATAAAGCTGAATACATTGCAAAAAAATTATTACCTGCATTTCAAACTCCAACTGGAATCCCATATTCATTAGTCAATCTAAAAACAGGGGTAAGTATTGTTTTTAAATTTGTTTGATATCTATGACTACCTTGCAAGACCTCAACAATAATGTTTGAGTCTTTTATGTAAATTTTAACTCAACACCATTTGGCCCTGTATTGTATTTAAATGTTTCCTATTCATTTGGACTAATACTACACCCTATTGGCATATTTATAAGTTATAACATAATTCCAATTTAATTCTACATAATAAAATAGACATTGTATATTGTATACTCTTATCTAAATTTTTCCTTCAACATAGTATAGTATTGTATTATAATTTACAATTTAATTAATTTATAACCAAAAATAAATTAAGTCAATAAAAATAAAAAGCATCCTGAATAGGATAAAGTAATAGAGTACTATTTTTTAAATTTGTACCATGGCTTAATTTAGTATTGTATTATAATTTATAAAACAATAAATTATTGTAATACATATATAAAGTATCCTGAATAAAGTAAAGGCTTGTAAAATATAATAGCTGTTAATACAACTTTTAAAACTTAAATAAACCTGATAATAATGTTAGTAATTTTAACATTTTATTTAAATTATTTACATTCTAATACCTAAGAAATTTTTGCTCATAATTTATAATTGTTAAATTACAATATAGTTTATGATCTTATTTATTATGTCAAAAAATAATTTAATTTTTATGATTTTATATTTACTAATCGTAATAAGTATGCTTACATAAAATACTAAAATACTAGGTAGGTATATACTATACTTTAATTATAACTATTCTTTTCAAAGATTATTAGGGAAATAATTTTGTTGTTGTGTTGCTATTACTAAATAGTCCCACAATTATACTTATATACCTATTGCAAATTTGATGAATCATAACAAACCTAGATAATTAAAGTATTTAATTACTTTTGCATACTAATTAACTATTTCAATATCTATAATCTATATACATTTGGTTTTTGAATTTGAAACACTAATAGATCATTTTGTAGATTATTTTTTGATACTGTAATAAAAAATTATGAATTTTCTTGTATGACCTATTATTAATAAAGATTACAGTAGTAAAATTTCAAACTTTTATCTCTTTTTTTTTACTTTAAAAATGGTAGATGTTTCAAAAAAAATACTTTTTATGCATTTTGTATTTAAAAATATTAATAAATAATAATAATAGAAATTATTTATATTTATTAAAATAATTCTTAAATAAATAAAAAATATAAAAGATAAAAATTAATTCAAATGATAAAATAGTTGTTTTCATTTTAAAGAAATTGATACTATCATTTTGTTGATAAATTTTAGTGCAAAACACCCAAGACCTAGCATAATCTTTATTGATTTAGTGATATATTTATAAAATTATTTTTACTTATGCATAATAATAGTTTTCTTGGTGTTTTATTTAGAACAGCAAAAATTATTTATGGGCAAGTGGTGGTAGTAGTATACTATCAGAATTTGGTACTCTACATTTAGAATTTGTATACTTATCAGATATCACTGGCAATGACATTTATAAACAAAAAGTTGATCATATTAGACAATTTGTGAGAAGTCTTGATCGACCTAATGGATTGTATCCAAATTTCTTAAATCCAATTACTGGAAAATGGGGACAACGTAAGTATTTTATGTTATTATTAAATTGTTTTCAATCATTAAAATTTAAAATTTAATTCAATCAAAATTAATAAAATACAATTTAGTTTATAAGTAAAAGTCTCTAAATATATGCTTCAAAATTATATAATAATTAATATTATTATAAGAATAGGTATATAAATATAATTTATTTATAGAGAAGTTATAGTCAAATAAATATTTTTTAATCAAAGTATCTAACATAAATATTTAATTAAATGTTCATTAATTTAGATTTATTTAATTATTTTTGATCTTTAAGAGTTAGAACTTAAACTGTTGTATACTTGATCAAAATAGTTTATTTAATTATTACTATTATTTGTTTAATAATATGTCAATCAGTTTTTTTTTTTTGGTTCATTGGTCAATTAGGAAATCATATTTTATAATATTAATATTTTTTAAATATACATATGTTTATTTAATAAATATTATTACATATAGTCGATAGTTGCAGATGCCAACCAGCCGATCTTTCTAGGAATATAGGTCGATCTTTATAAAAATTAATTTTACCATTTTTGGTCGATTATGTAATAAATAATTGGAAATTTTTACTTTTTTTTTGTGTACTATTAGAATATTTGATTATTAATTTGATTGAAATACTGTAAAATTAAATGAGAAATTGTATCATCTCTAAGTAAGCACTATATATTATTATAGAGTCATTACTATGAATGGCTCATAATTTGATTGGTATAAAGTTAGTGATGTAACATTATACGTGCTTTTTTTTTACAAAGAATGCCAAAATGATGGTTAGAGATAATCATGGTGTACAGATGATTTAAAAAGAATGCTTATCTTCATTTCCCCTTAAATTATGCATTTATTAAAATTTTGTTTTTTTGCCTTTTTAGATTTTTAAGAATTAAATTAAGTATTTACTTAAATTTATTAATTATTACCATTTAAGGGATATACTTTGATGATACATATTTTTTTTAATAAAAACCACCTGTTTTTATTGAAAACTATTTGTTTACATTTTTATGTAAAGTTTAATGAATAGTTTAAGGGCTATAAAACTTTGTGTCTACTATAAACACAATAGATTTAAAAAAATCTACTTTTTTGAGTATATAAAAAAATACACAATTGTAAGATAAAGGTTAGGTTAGGTATATGAACACACTTGGTAAATCACCATGTATATTCTCATATATACATATATATAGTTAATGCAATTGAGTATCAAAACTTGAATTACTCAATGTATTTTTCATAGGAATTTAATTGTACACTATGACTAATACTATTGAGTACACTAAAATAGTATACTACTCTTTAATATTAATGCTATTAAAAATAATCTCAAACAATAAATTATCTGCTTATCTTCAATTATTTTTACACAATTTTTAGAAATGTTGGTTTTGTTTTATATTAGCTAATAAATATCTTCTTATCTTCTATTCTATACATTTTATATTCATATTGTATTCAATCTAAAAAACCTCATTAAGAATGTAAGACTTATGTTTTATAAATAATATTAACAATCTAAGGACAGCTTGGTACTACGAATTATATCATACTACAAATAACCAAAAACTAAATTATAATAAACAACATTGATTCTTAGAAATTGTAACCTATTCAAATATAGTATACAAATATTGATACTTACATACAGAACCATAATTAGACCAGTTTTCTCGGGTCATTTGTCTGGGGTCCAGGGTAGCTTATTTTTAAGAAGTCTATTCT
The DNA here is from genome assembly GCF_020184175.1 of Aphis gossypii. Taxonomy (NCBI): domain Eukaryota; kingdom Metazoa; phylum Arthropoda; class Insecta; order Hemiptera; family Aphididae; genus Aphis; species Aphis gossypii. The sequence goes on from NC_065532.1 coordinate 23,110,578, forward strand.
TACTAAAAATTAAAAATCCTTGCAGGCTGTAGTTTAGGTAACGGATCCTGATCACTTTTTAGAACTTATTCATTTATTAATACAGTATCCGTTTATTATCATACATAAATTAAACATTATTTTTTCATGTGTAATAAGACAAATTTTTCTTTAAAAATTCAGGCTTAACCCTAAGCCCTAAGAAAGTAAGGCGGCTCGGAAGATTTATTTAGATCGGTGCCTAGTGCCAAAACTGAGTACAGCCTTGCTTACATATATTACTGTAATATTTTTCTCCTTGTTAGTTTTTATCAGTGAACATTCATAATTTATTAAACATTTTTAAAAACCTACAATTTGCTATTATTTATATAATATTTATATACATTGAAATACATTGTTTTATTATTATTATTTAAACTTTGTTTTGACATTGTATTGTATTGTATAAATTAAAAATAATAGATTTTTAGATTAATAGAATTTTAACTTATCAAGTTTTTCATTTACTTAATATGTACTCATAGATACAAAACAATAAAAATTATTTTAATATTAAAAAGTTTTATAACTAATATTTACCATCGCTACCTGTGCATAACATATTATATACATATTTATAATTGCTTTATATTATTTTAGGCCATGTATCACTGGGAGGCCTTGGTGATAGTTTCTATGAATATTTGTTGAAATCATATATACAATCGAATGGTAAAGATTTAATAGCACGTGACATGTTTGATGATGCCATGGCAAGTGTAATGGATAACCTAGTACAAACATCTTCTTCTGGACTAACATATTTAGCAGACATGCGTTTTGATCGGCTTGAACATAAAATGGATCACTTATCATGTTTTGCGGGTAAATAATATTAAACATAATAAGATTAATAAGTATAGTTATTATTACCAAGCATCTATTTATTAAAAACTCAGTTTTGTGTTGTCCAGTTGAATCTTATAGTATATTTTGAGGAAAAATTCTTGATGTCTTATTAAATGTGAAAGAATTACTGTTTTTCTAGATTGAATATCTAATTACCATTTAATTTTAAAATATAATTGATTTTTACATTATATTGTTAAATGTAATTTTATGAACTAAATAATTTTCAAAACAATAACAATTTAATTTTTAATTTTATAAGCAATTAATAATACATAAATTGTTATAATTAGTGCTGATAATTTTATTCAATAACCAATAAAATCTTGATTTTATGCACATGTAATTTCAGGTGGAATGTTTGCACTTGCTGGGGAAACTCTAGGCAGTGATGCATCTAAACACTATACTGATCTTGGAGCTAGTTTAACAGAAACGTGCCATGTATCTTATGATAAGACAGCTACAAAATTAGGACCTGAAGCTTTTAGATTTACAGATAATTACGAAGCAGTTGCAGTACGTGGCACTGAAAAATACAATATACTTCGGCCTGAAACAGTTGAGTCATATTTTGTTTTATGGAGATTAACCCATGACAACAAATATCGAGAATGGGGATGGGAGGCTGTACAAGTAAGAATCATTTTACTTCTTCAAACATTGCTAATAGTTAATTATGAATCAGTTTTCTAAATAGATGTATACATTTTGGTTTTATTGTTTTAAGGCTTTTGAAAAATACTGTAGAGTATCAGGTGGATACAGTGGAATTAAAGATGTTTACCAAATAGATTCAAGTAAAGATGATGTTCAGCAGAGTTACTTTTTTGCAGAAACTCTTAAAGTATGTAATGTTGATAAGTGGTTAGACAAAATAAAACTTCTATAATCTTATTTATTTATAAATTATGTTCTAGTATTTATACCTATTATTCAGTGATGATAATGTAATTCCATTGGATAAATGGGTTTTCAATTCAGAAGCTCATCCTCTTCCTGTTATAGAACGTAATTCTCAATACAGAATGCATCAATAAGTTTTTCAATTGTTGTGAATTATATTTTGGAATGCCAAGAACTTTGTTTATGAATTTTTAATATGTGTTAAACATATCAAAAACCAAATTAGTTTTTGAAAATTGTTGACATATATTAGGTAATTATGTTTATTTTTTATTGAAATCTAAAATATGTATGAATATACAGTACATAAACTGCTGTATACTAGTATACAGAGTTATTAAAAATATAAAATATTTTACCTGTTAACTTGTAAGCAAATACCATTATTTATGGAGTGCAAAATTTGAATAACTTTGTATATTTAATACATATTATTTTATAGATTTTGTTTTGTAAAAATCTAAGTATTTGGAAACCACTCAATAATTCATATAATTAATTTTCTGTGATAATAAATTAATTTTTTTTTGTCTAGCTATAATTCAAATTTTAAGCAAGTTTTTTTGTTATTGTTTGCCAATCTTTTTTTAACAACTCTTAGTAATTTTGCTTTATTAAATATTAATTTTAGTTCTTGTTATCTATAATTTTTTAAAACTGATTATGATTTCACAGATCTAATGTATATTATTAAGTTGTTTAATCTTGATATATTTTGATAACTGACAGCTATTCATATACTTTTTAACTCATTAGCATTATGTACATTTTAATAATTACTAATGCTTTAAAGGTATTGCTAAAGTTTTAATTAATAAAATATTATTCTAACGGGATTTTAATAATTTAAAGTTTTAGAATAAACAATAAGTATTCTATAGGTATATTTATAACAGAAAATCATGAAATTACTGGGGTTTGGAACACTGCACTAAAAACGTTGGACACATAAATATAATTAAAATCATAAAAACATTGTTTTTTATATATTTAAATAAAAAATGTATAATTAAATAAAATTAAAATATTTATTATTAATTAGAATAGACAATTTTTGCATTTAAAAATGGATTTATTTGTCAAATCTGCCTTTTTTTCTAAATTACATGTAAAGTCTATTTTTAGTGTACTCTTTTACACCACATAGCATATACATTAATCAGTCTAAAATATATACAAATTCATTCAAGCTTGAACCTTAGTTATGACTTTTGTTCAATATTAATTGTAGATAAATAATAATAATCATTTTTTTTTTTTTAATACATTTTATAGGTATGCTTTTAAAAGTATAATCTGATTTAATTTACTTTATCTCATTAAACAAGAATGTATATATAATAGATGTTTTGGTATTTTAAGGTTTAAGTTAGTGGTGGTTTTGATTATTAAATTCAAATGATAATTTTTATTTTTGTGTTAGATGGTATCAAAGTAATTTTTTACTGCACTTAATTTGTGAGTATAATGTTCTCTATAGTATTTATAATACACATAGTCACAATGTCTAATATAATTTTAAATGTACATTATATACCATAAAATACAATTATGTTACACAATAGTTAATAATATATAATGAACTATATCTGCTGGTTTCACAATTCTTTAAGCAATTTTAATTTTATTTTATATACTTCCTCATTATATGCCTGTAACTTACATTAATGTGTTATAATTGCATTTATATTTTTTAAACAATAAAAAATATTTATATTTTAATTTACAATTTGCGATCAGTGTTTCATGTTTGTTCACATTAAACATTTACATCAAAATTGCGTTTTTTTCTATAAGTGAGAACAATTAATTAAATTGTTTTATTGATCTAAGCTATATCAATAAAATTTGAAATAAATGTTATTATCAGTAATATAAACAGTTTTTTTTGTGTATGATTAATTGCGTCTGGGAATTAAATGTTCATTTGGTTTGTTATATAGTTAATTTTACATTATTTAATTTGTATACTATTTTTTTTTTTTAGCATTTATTAACTTCACGGCTATATTTTCTATATTTTAATAAGTTTATTTTTTGATTGATATAGTTTATTAACTATGTAATATAATATATAGACATAGTATACTATCACAAGATTATGTTTTTATATAATAGAGTTATTAGGTATTGTCACCACAAAAAGTCATAAACATCTAAAAAATCATGCTTTTTTATGGTTTATAACAGTGGTGAAGCTTCATGTGATCATAATGTCTATCCACTTAAATGGACAAAGAATTTGGTTTTATATTTAAATAAAATATTTTTTTTCCAAATTTGAATGTAATATTATGTATATATGTGTTGGTCAAAATATTTTTTTTTGTTACATTCTTAGAATAAACTAGTTGTGCGTGTGACAAAAGGTCAATCCCCAGTTAACATCCAAAATCCGAATAAAAGAATAAAAATAAACAATATAAAATATTTTCAAATTTATCTAGTTTTATTTTATTTTTTAATCATTGCTGTTATGCTTGATTTATTTAATTTTTTAAAGTATGTTTGACCTTAAGTCACGCCTTGCAACTGGTTTGTTTTATAGTATACTATTTAAAAATGCAGTATTTTCTTAAAGTGCTTAAATCAAATGTGTACATGTGTGTTATATACTAATTATTTGTTGTGTAATAACAAAAAAGAAAATGTTACATTAGACCATAATAATTTAACTTTAAAAATGAAAATATTTTTTTTTTTTTTAGTTAATTGTACTAACTACTATATTATACTATTAATAATATTAAACTACTTTCTGTTTACTATAAGAATTGTACACTTTAAAATTAAATAATATAATTTATGTATTGTCCATCCTTTAAAAATGGAGATTTTATATAAATTAATTTATATTTGACTACTCAATTATTAGTAGATTGTTACAATTATATTCAAAACAAATAGTATATATTATCACATTTGCATTTATTTTCAAATTGTAATTTATTTGTACAAACCTATGTGTATGTAAATATAAAAATATAGTTAATGTCAATTGTTCACTTTTGCAGTGACATAATTATTGATCATATATCATAATCACTTGTTAAGTAACTAAATTATAAATAATATTATGATATGTTATAATGCTTTTAGTTGAGTTTAGAATAAATTAATTTAAAAGCGTGTTAAAGTTTATTTGTACGATAACAAAATAATAAACAAAAAAAAAAAAAAAATAGCTTTGCATTTTATATGTTTTGTTTAAAGTATACACCTTATTATACATACATGTTTGATGAATTATCAAACAATATTATATCTTATAATACATTAAGCTGCGATTCAATGTGAATTTAGTAATGAAACTAAATGAGCAATATAAAAATAAAAATGCCAACATATATTTTGTTTTTTTTTTTATATTTATATATTGCTTAAAAATAATAATACAAAAATAAATAAATATTATATACTTTGATCATAGACCTTACACTAATAGACTAGTAGTTCTCAACCTTTTTTTATTCATGTCACCTTAAACCACTAGAATCAAACACCCCGTTACCTTAACATCAAAATAATTAACAATTTTAACTGTATATTTAAAAATTATTCCATAATTAAAAAAAAATATATACAGTAAGTTTACGTTACAACGAACTCCAAGGGATCGAATTTTTTTTTGGTTATAACGGAAATTTTGTTGTAACGAAATAGCTTTTGTTTGTAGCTTTTCGGTAAGAGATCTCTATAACTTTCGTTATAACGGGATTTTTCGTTGTATCGGTATTTGTTGTAACGGGAACTTACTGTATAGTACACAGAAAAAAACGTTGATATTAATATGAATATAATAGTATGATTTTTTAAACAAAATTGTATTTATTTTTAAATTGTTTTTCTTTACTCTTTGATTTTTTGTGTCATCCCTAAGCTGGGTCCATGTCACCCCTGTTGAGAACTACAGTAATAGACGGCATGTGGTAGTAGTTCCAGCATCCATATGTGAGAGTGTTAATCAAGGTATTACATTGTACACTATACATGCGCACAAGAACTATGGGATTGAACAATCATTATAACCGTGAGTATTATCAATACACATACCACGTACAATTACAGCTAGGGGAGACCGCACCAGCTCCACCTTGAATGTCTCGTCTATTAAATATAAAGTCTATGACTATGTTAAAAATAAAAAGCTTAAAATATTACATGAATATATACATCTTGTTACAGAAGAAGGGGGTAGACTTGAATCTGAATCATTCTCAAAATGCTTATTTTCCTTGACTTAAAATAATTAATAATAAATTTCATTAATGAAAGTTTTAATTTATATAGGGCCTACAAAAATATTTAGTATAAGGGCTCAAAATTTGATAATGGGGGCCTTGCGTTTTGTAAAATGACTACTATTCACTATTACACTCTTAACATATATTTTTTTTTTTTACATCATAATTTGGTAAAAATTATATACATACAGGAAAATTTAATAATCAGTTTAATTATAATCCTGGCATAATATAGGCTATATCGTCCATTAGTCTTGACATTGTTTCTTGGGAGTTCACATTAATTTCTGTCACTTGTTGGGTAAGACAAAGTAGAGGTCCCAAAGCACATAATAGGGAATCTAGAAGAACTGATACACTGCCATTCACAGCTATCTGGCCCTGAAAACACAACATAAACAATAAACATGGTTGACAATGAGAAACAGTTTTAAAGGTAGTCTTACTATAATCAACTCACCTGATGTTCTTTTAGTCTTTGGCCGATTATGCCCAATGATTCGCCAAGTAATGCCAAATGAGCTGCTGCATCAATAGGCTGTGTTGATCTCAGCGGTTCTGATTTGGGTTTATTTCTGAATATTTAAAATAATACAATTAATATGCAGTAAGAAGGTTATTCTAATATTTTATGCCAAATAATATTAACTTATTGCTTGTATCTATTGAATTATCAATAATTTCTTCGTTTGGTTTCTTTACTGTAATTTTTGAATCATTTGTACTGCTATCATCCAATCCCTCACGTTCTAATAATCTCTTGGCTTTTCGTACCCATCGCTACAAAATTAAAAATAAATTATTGGATGTTATAATTTCTCTAGATGGAACTTACACTTTTATCTTCTGTTGGTACAGATTTCCACATGTCTCTGAGCTGTTGATTTATTTGTGTAGTACCTTGACAAATAGTTTCATAATCAAAAATAAAATAAGAGAAATTAAGATATTATAGGATCTTACTAAAATTTGGATAAGCATTCATCAATGTTTTGCGTACTTCTTTAGCCCATAATGCATATGCCACAAATCCTGGCTCTTTCATGTTTAAATTTTTTAGGGCATACATAAACTAATAATTTTTAAAAACAAAAAAATATTAAGTACAATATACATATAAAAAAAGGACAACAAAAATTTACTTGATTGTGTTCTCCTACTGAAACAGAAGTGCCGCTGGGTTCAGTGTAATTATCTAAAACAATTTAAATATCGATAATAATAATTAAATTTAAGTGATACTTTTTTAACATCACTTGTATATGACCAATATTAACTATTAAGTAAAAATATAACTTGTTTTAAACTTAAAAAATGTTTTCTATGATGTAGAGAAAACTTGAGGATCTTTTCACTCCAAGAAAGGAGGATATAGTTATCCTGGAGAATAAAATATTGCTGGTCAAGAGACAAAGATATAGTAAGATGGAGAGGAGTAAAAGCAGTGCTAGTGTTGTAGCAGTTAGTATCGAGGAAATCTCAGTGGTTTTTCAGAAGAACAAATTAATTTTACTAATGGAATCTTTATCCAGGAGTTTTAATATCCCAAAACTCTTAGTCATGAATCAATTAAATTGTGCTGTTGTATCTATGGTACGTGCTAAAATATTTATTAATTTATTCAGTATTGGAATATTACACGGAATCAGACCCAATTACATTAATTATTATTATAAATAAAATAATTATCTTATACAATATAATATACTGTAACATAGACTTACACTTTCCAATACCTAACAAGGAAAAACAAGTAAAATGCATATAATTAAAGGTATGAACTATAAATATAGTATGATCGAATTACAGCCTAAGGACAGCTGCGAATAATTTAAAAATTAACTATTAATTTTATATACCCGGTGTTCATTACCTAATAACTATATTTTAATTGACATTTTTCATGTAGAGCAATGAATACATAATATAATTCTAAATTTAAACATTACTTTAATAAAATAGTTAAGTTCAGGAAAATAAACGACTTAAAATATTTATATATTTCTTAATACTTCTCTAAGCTGTCGTATGCAATATGCTGCAACATTTTATAAAACTTACTTCTATTAATTATGTTGATTGTATTTCTATAAAACTAAAAATTGTAAATGTAATTAATAAATACTTTGGCCGACAGATTTGAATTATTTATAACTCTCAAAAATTAAAGAATTTCTGGTCTAAATAATGTTAAATATTATTATTAACTGAAGTATACACAAGTTTTAGGTTTCAATAATTTGACACCTAGAACAATACATTGAGTTATGCACAAACTTACCCCACTGCCCCCACTATTCATTAATAAAAATAAATAACAGTCCTGAATACATGAAAAATTGAACACTAAGTAAATGGGTATTATACACCTGTAAGGTCTATGTAAACTAGCTAACTTCAAACAGCTATTAATATGATGACGGTCAAACACCAATTTAATGTTGAATTAAATTTAGGTATCTTATTCTTATTGATTATTATATGAAGTTATTGCAACTTACCACAATCTTTAGTGTCTACGGTCCATTCACTACTTTCAGTGTGTTGTTGATCTTCTAAAAATTCCATACTGTTATCGTCGTCGTTGAACTGAGAAACACAAACATTTTTAAATTAATATAATATATACAAATATACAATATATGTAAATTAACATCAATAGATATTAACATTTAACGACAAAGTACATGAAACATTAACATTATTATTATACGCTAGGGTTTGTTATTTAAAAAAATACAATACTGACTTGGTCTAGTGGTTCTGGAATGGAAGATTGCCTTTTTGAACTTTGTTTTGACGACTTTGGAGTTTTTTCTTTTTCTTCTGCTTGGAAAATAGTTGACAGTATGTAAAATAATGTGTACAAAGCTAAACGTTCATTATTAATTATTCAGCAATTTTTTACTTACGTATGTCCGAAGATTCAAAACCAAGTAACTTGGAAGATTTCTTTATAATTCGTCCAGATCTTGAAACTGCTGTTATTTCTGGTTCATCTTGAACATCAAACAAACATAGGTAATATAAGAATAATAATGTGTAATATTTAAGCGTATTATAGTATACTACATTACTACATACTATAAACTTGAGAATTTACTTAAGTAAAAATCCAATATTTTTCATTGTCAAATAAAAACTGTAAATATACCAAAATTGGAATACCACAATAATAATAGTTATTAGATGGATCGCTTAAATCAATACAACGTTTTACTTTTAAAATCTAATATTGAGATGTTTCTATCATAATTCTGAATTCATATAATAAAAACATATTTGAACATATCAAAATAATTATTTTTATAACTATTAGCTTGTATAATTCATTTCTCAAACACACAAGGACACTACTTTATAACAATAAATAATACTAGGTATAGAACAAGCTAACAATTATTATCATTATAATTATTATTTACAATGGGTAGGATTCTATTTAGGTTTATTTTTGGAGTCAATATTTTATTCTCTGGTTATCCGTCTTTTCATAAGAATAAAAACCGTTTAATATGATAACTAATCATAACAAATAAACCACTATAATTTATTTTAAAAACAATTTAACAATCTTTATATTTTTGAGTTGTATTACTAGTATAGAAGTTGTAGTGTAGAAACATTGAATAAAACCTACTGAGTAGTCAGTACTTTCGTACTGTGGTATTGTGTTCTATTACTGTTGTAAATTGTTATGTTATAACTTATAAACTCTATGGTGCTGGTGCGTCTGAAATCTGGATCACATGCGTGATAAAAATATACTTTTATTTTCTTTATAGGTACCTAAAACCTAAAATCACATTTTTCTTAAGTTGTAATTAAGTTCGCAGTGGATAAAAAAAAATGGATAATATTTTTAAGTTTTGAATATAAAAACAACCAAGAAAAATCTGTTTTCCAGTAACATTCTGGTGAGTATGATAATTTATAAGTATTTTGAATTCGCAAATATTTCACTGAGAAATTTTTATTCAAGTCGGTACATTTTAACATTGTAGTTTTTTGTATAGATATAATATTAAAAAATACAAGTGCTGCTTGAAAATCGTTAATCGTTGTTTAGTGATTCATTATATTAATATATAGGTAGTCAGTTAAATGTTATACATTTCTCTGTTATGTATTTATTATTTATTGTATAAGTGTTCATATAAAGATGATGAAAATATTTACTTAATCTTCATCATTATGTAAATATTTTTGATTATTTAAAAAATGTACATCTCCTGGTAATATTTCCACGTTTTAAAGGTGTCACAGTAAGGTTAGGATAGGGTAAGATGTTTTTTTTTACTTTAAAGACTTTTATTTTGAAAATGTGATTTGTAATCCTTTACATTTATATACACATGATAGCAAAGTTTAGTATTGAAATTTGTAATACTATCAAATTCAACATTATATAAAAAAATCTTTTTAATTTAGGTCATATTTTTATTTACAAAACAATCATTATTTAAGAAAAAATTGTATCATCTTGAGCCCAGCCATCTTTTAATGACAGATATCGTCGCTTAGATGCAGTGTTCATATAAGGTCTGAGCATCCATTCTGTGTCAGCTGTATCTGCTGATTCTAAGGTTCCCAATTTTATTTGATAAAGTTTCAACTGAAAACGAGGACCAACTTCATTCATTTCAATTTTGTTACCATCCACCTAAAAATATTCATGTTTAATAACAATAATACAAAATATATTGATTATAATAAGTTCTAACCGTTTTGTAAGTATGGTGTCTAAACGATATATAATCATCATGATTGGCAAAAGAGATGACTCTCTTGCTGTCTTCTTTTGGAACCGGGTACAAATACTTCAAGATGTTCATTGTTCTCTTACCGAGTTGTGTTTCGAAATTATGGAAAATCAAATGTGGAAACTGTTCAGACATTGTACCAATGTCAGGAACGTCGTGTCTCATGACTACGTCTGTCAAGTTGAAATAGGCTGTTGGGCCATACGGCATGTGACAAACGATCAACGTGTCCGGAACACCTCTGTGCTCATGCACAACGATAAAATCAGTCACCTCGTTAGCTCGGCAAGCTTGTATCAACTGCTTGATTTCATAATTACCACGGTTCATGCGTTGGGCGTTTGGAAATATCAGTCTCAGCTCTTTGACGAACTTTTTCAACCTTGTCGACGGGTCGTGCGACGTGGTGATCATGATTTTCGGGTCCTCGACACCGGCCCAACGGTACTCGTCGTCTTCGTGCGAGGTACCCGCACCGCCTTCCTCGCCACCACCGATAGCCGACAACGCTGGCGCATCGTCGTCCCATTCTAGTTTTTCCTGCAAGTGCAATGCCTCTGTGCGCAGGTCATAGTGAATGGGCACGTTCTCGTCCAAACAGTGTTTGAGCCGTTCCTTTTTGTCTTGGATCACCTTCTGACGGGTCTCCAAACTCTTACGGTATAGGTACTCGCGCCGGAGTCGAGCTTGCCGGCGTAACATGTCGTTTGGCGACTGAAGAGTCGGCACGAATGAAAACGAATGAAACGACACGGCTTAGTGTTTATTACCAGCGAGACAGCAGCAAACACCGATTATCACGAAATCATTTTACAGTATGCACGTGGTCGTGTTTACACTTGCGATGCCGCCGATACGATGATAACAGATCGCTAGTCTTATCATCAACCAGTCGTCTTTCACAGGCTGTCCTCGGCGTCCGATCCACACGGGTCACACTGTTCGTTCTGTTGTTTTGTATACATTATTCATTTTTTTAATATTTACGATTTTTTCGTAAACAACAAACATAATCAATTAAAACCGTCAATGTTATGTTAATATCTCGTCGTGTGCTATCTCACTGGTCATTCTAGATTGTTGGTCACAAAAAAGAAATATGCCTTAGACTATAACTAAACCGTAAGTGTAAATTAAACGCGTAAAAAGACGGCGGTGGAAAAAAATCGATCCCGTTTGTACTCAGTCGAAATTCACTGCCTACACTAATACATTTAAAAATCGTACGTAATTTACTATCTACACTACTTACTTGTATGTTTAGGATCAGATTTTCGGCCTTTTTCCCTGTCCATTGTTGTTTTTTACAATGTTCTATTTTCTCTGTCAAATATTTATAATTTATATTCAGTTAATTTTCCTAACACTGGGTTTAATTTTTTTATCAAACAAGTACCCGAGATTAAATTAACTTTATCAACTGGGAATATAATGATAAGACATTTGATAAAGTGATATCTTATTGCGCTTATTTTTACAAGCATAAAATATCAAATAGGTAGGTATTTAAATTTTTAGAAATTTCAAAATATGTTGTCTTATTAAAAATTAAAATTACTGTTGAGTTGATATTTGGCAGTGCCTAAACGTAGACAATGTAGTATATTAGTCCAGCGTCTTCAGTAATCCACTATACTTTTAATATATATAGCATTTCAGCTATATAATTTTATTTATGGATATGGTTCTATAAATTTGATGTAATTTCATCTTTTCGATAATATTGTTGGAATTTTAATTAAAATTATAAACTTCCTGCCAAGGATATAAATCCCATTAACACTCATATTTTAATAAAAATTAAATGAAAATAAATTTTATTTTTACCCAATTTCTGGTTAAATAGTAATTATTTTTAATAATCTAGCATTTCTGATAATCTAACAGTAGATTCCATGGTCCCATACGTGTCGGATCACTAAGACTAATGTTTTCTTAATACTTATTGTTTATATATTATTACTTATATAGTATTCATATTTATTTATTAAAATAGTTAATCTAATTTATGTAAGTATTATACAAGGTTATTGAAAATGATCTGATTACAAATGTTTATATATTTTTAGTTTTTAGGTTCACGTAATATGATACATTAAACAAAATAATAATGTTTCAAATTTATGTAATGATACTAATATATTTTCTATGTGGCTTCCCTTGGTCATTCAAATAATCGGAACTCATTCAATTCATTCTATACAATAAGTACATCTGTCATAGTTGACAGAGTGCATTTTAAACTCTTCTTTGGTTAATGATGATGCTTATGGTATGAATACAGTATCTTTGATATATCTCTAAAATACGTAGGTGCATGGTCACCATGGTGTTAGATCAGATGATCTAAGAAACCAGATGCAAAGCATCGGATAATTCACTTTAAATAATTCTGTTTTTATTCATAAAATAGTCAATTAACTGTATTTAAAAAATGGCAATAGGACTTTTGACATCAAACAGTTTTTTTTATCCATTTCTTACCCAATATTTTTAGAATTCTGACAATTCAATTAACAATTGTCAGGCGTGGTCCTTAATTTAAAAATACTGTGAGACTCTAAGTAAATAAACCAAATAATACAAATTATAACTATTAATTAATTCTTCTATTTTTAAATTTGTAGGAAAACAATAACACTATTAAAAAATTAACAACTATAGCCTCTATTAAAAGCCTTGTACCTATAATATATATTTTACTTATAATTTTGTAAAGTACTAAGGTGTAAACCATTACTTTTCTTTGTAGTTTTTACTAAGTATGAATAAAATAATGATGATTAATATTTCTGATAATTGTTTTTGACCTAGAATTTCACGTTAACTTTTATTACTTTGAGTGCCGGCGGAAAGCATGTGTGACCTGTGCGACCGCACAGGGCGGCAAATTTTTTTGGAATTTTAGGGGCTGCATTGTTTATAAATAAAAATAAATAAATCATATAATGGCGCCATATTGTAGGTAATTGGCAGTTTGGCACTGGGCAGCGTAAAACCTAGCGCCGGCACTGCTTTGAAAGTATGATTTTTGATGTAATATAATTCTGTCCCACGTGTATATGTATATTTTGTATAATTTGATGTATTAAATTGTAATGATTGGCCATGTATGATAGTGTGGCACAATAACCAACTAGAACACATCTCGTTTATTTGAATTCACACTACATGTTTGTACAATAATACATAAAATACAAAAAGTTTCTAATATTTTTTTGACAAAAATTTAATTTCAAATAGAAAAATGAATTTCTATTTTATATTACATATTTATAAATTAAATACCTATATTTTTTCTGTATTCTGCTGATTGTATCAAATGACAATTGACGATTATAACTTATAGTATGTCGGTAGTTAGGTAGCTATTGTTAATTTGTTTTGGTAGTTTTAAGATATTAAGTAATATTCCGTAATATTATAAATTAAATGTAGGCAAATCAATAAATTGTGAAATTAAAATAATGAAAAGACTCAAAAATATAAGGTAACTCGAGGTAAAACTTTACATTATAATATAAATTTACTTATTACATAAAATTTAATTTTAATTATATATGCCTAAATGTTTTAATAAAATGTTAATCATGTTCTATTAAATTAATAATTTTAATACCTTACATTTACATTTAATTCTTTATGATTTAACTATACCTATTATTTGTATTTTATTTTTATTCTACTAGATTCAAGTACTATTAAAATATAAACCTGCACAATGACTATTTCCAGTATAGAAATGCACAATCGCGTAATACGTCAATTGGAGAATTCTCATATCAAAATATCACCAGAGAATGAATGGTTTAAGCAATGTGTGGATTTCTTCATGTCAGATAATCCAAACGTAATGAATGAAAAGACGTTAAAATAAGTAAAATGAAAAACAGCTAATTCTCATTATTTTATTTTCAGTGTGATGCAAAAGATTTATCTTCTATGGTTATTGAACAATTAAGTTTATCTGATTTTCAAGAAATTGCATTGTTTAGTTTACCAGCCAATTTAAATAATTGTGATAAAAAAATGTTGAACGGAAAATACTGTCTTCAGGTATTTTGTGATAGTTTATCCTATATAATAATTTTTTTGAGTTTATCATATTTTAAATTCTAAATATACTTAACATAAAATATGGTAATCAACATTTGTTTGTATTAGTTATAATTATTTTTCAGTGAAAAATTTTAAAAAATGCTGTAATATTGTCATTTTGGCTTATTTATTTATTTTAGCTAAGTTTCATTCATTACCTTTACAAATAATTTTTCAATTTTCTCAGTTTCTTTAGTGTAATGATTGCCAGAATAAATATTGAAGACATCTTAGAAACTCTAAATGGTTTTTATTATTCAGTGATTAATTATTATTTATTACTCTTAACTATTTGCAATAATTGATAGTACATCCTTATGCCACTGACATGCTCTTATTATTACTTAATAATTGTATTCTTATGTAGTATTATTTTACAAACATATTCTAAAAACTATAGGTGAATACTATTCTTGATGTTGGCCAATCATGTTATTCACAATACAATATAATAGCTAAAAGAGACACTAGTAATACTGAAATTGGTGATAATAAACCAGCTCCTTGGGAACCTAAATCACATAGAATGTTAAAAATGATGTGTTCCGATGGTCAACAGGATATAGTGGCTATGGAATACGAGCCATTGCATTGTCTTAAAGAGCCATTTATACCTGGCTTCAAAGTATGTAACAATTAAATTTAAGCTAGCTACATAGGAATGATAAAGAGACTTTGAATTTTTGTTTCAGATTGTAGTTATTGGACCAGTTGAATATAGAAAAGGAGTATTACTATTAAAATCTAGTAATGTACATTTCATTGGAGGCGAGGTTGAACATTTATTAATAAAAAATGCACCATTAAATGTTTTGTGTAGAGCTCTGTAATTATTTAATTGAAATTAATATATTAATAATAATAATTTTTATTGTTATTAATCTTACAATTTATTTTGTAGAAACAAACCTGAACTAGAAAATCCGTATGTGTTTTCAAACATTGAAGTTGAAAATGCTGTTGTGGAAGTACAGGAACCACGTGATATTCCACTAAGACAGATAGAAAATGTTTCTAGAGTTGGTATAAGAGAACAAGATTCTGGAATTCCCCCAACTTGTACAAATCAAAGTAATAATAACAGTGGTATTGGAAATGGAATTATTACAGTAAGTACTTAATCATTATATTAATTTGATTTAATATGAATTTTATTAACTTTTTTTTTATTCATTAAGTATGATGATTTTTTTGATGGTGATGATGACGATTTATTATATTTGACTCAAATGGCTGAAATTGAAACACAACTTACTCAATCTAATAATATTGTAAATTCTGTACCACCGCAAACATTTGATGCACATCAACATAATACCAAAGTCAATAAAACAAACACTTCAGCACCTAAAAATAACAACATAATAACAAATAAGAAGCCACTAGTCACTGCAAAACAGACTAAAATATCTGATATGTTAGGTCCAAGTACTTCATCGACATCTAGTAGAAATTCGTTTGCTGAATCGACTAGGTGTCAAAATGATAATACAATAAACAACAGCCATATGGCTGTTAAACATACATCTGGGAAACGTATCGCTAGTTCACCAGTATACACGGAAACTAAAAGGCCATCAATCGAACTGCACACTCCAGTGGATGATTGGGGTGATATGGATATGGATATGGATATGGACATTGATGTTTTAAACCCGTCGATCAAGGTTCTAAATTCTGCTTCTATTGTTAAGAACTCAAAAATACAAGTAAAACAAAATGAATGGATATGTTCTGGTATTGTAATGGATGAATCAAAACATGAAGAAGTCGAGTTCTCGTCAGAAGTAAGTAAATAATAAATAAAAGTAAAAATAAATTCTATTAAATGTAATATAATGTATGTATTAATTTATAAATGTCTTGTAATTGTATATGTACTCAATATATTATAAACATTCATTTTTTCTTTTAGGTATTGGAACGATTAATTGGAATTTCATCCGAAGAAGTTCTTCAGTTAAAAAATAATCCTTTAAACTGTGCCCCTCTTAAAGAAAAAATTGAAAAAGTATATCAAATTTAACTTTGTAGTTTATCCTTAAATGATACATATTTAACCAATCAATTTTATGTTTAGGGAATTAAAGGAGCATATAGAAAAATGCACTTATTCAAAGGTAAGGTAACTTTAACATATTCATTAGATAGAAAAAAAAAACCAATTATTACAGATATGGAAATAGTATAACTGTTTAATAGTACATTATACTGTGTATTATATTAAGGACATTATTATATTTATGTCATATTTACAGTGACAAAAGTTATATGACCTATTTTTATTATTTTAAATAAATGTTATTTGTATTTACATATTTGTTATTTATCACCAATAAAACAGTTTGGTGTATAAAAATACACAAAAAGTTACACAGTTGTACATTTTAGTAACTTTGTCTTATAATCATCAAATTCTTTCATTATTAAACTGAAAATTATTATTTTTATTTTTATAAAAATATACATATACTTATTATTATACAAATAAAAAATATACATTTATTTAATTTAAAATTTCTTTAACTCAAATACCAAATTCCAGTGTAATTACATAATATAATATATTATGTTATATATAAATATATTTTCGTTAGGCAATTATTCAATACAATAACAGTCTTAGTTTACTAAATATTTTTTAAACTACATTTTAATTAAATTAAATTATGTTTAACAATGATTGTGCTTTGTGATTTAATTCACGAATTGTATCAAATTAGATAACTTAAAGTACATGCTATTGTAGTACAATGGCTAAAATTAAAATAAATTAACATGGCTACCTCAATAAGTACATAATATTATCTATAAACAAAATCACAATAAGCAGATTATCATAGTGCATTTGCAAGCTAAATGCAGATAGGTTTTGTTCTTAAAATTAGATTTCTCAGTGAATTAAATTACTTAAATTAAAAATAATTACTACAAATTTAGTTATTAAGAATTTCATATTAATATAATAGTACAATATTGCTGTATTAACGGTGTATATCTATGATAGATTTATGAACTGTATAATATGCGTACATATATTTATTTCAAAATATTTCAGTAGGATTTTATTTTCACATGTAAACTTGATTAATCATCATGTGCATCAACGCCACCACCCATAAAATCTTTAAAGTTCAGTGCTATTTTGTGTGGATAACACCTATAACAAGTAAGAACAATAAACCACAATGTATATTGTATGTTAATATACGGCTGTTGTTATACATTTTATTAAACAATTTTAATTTACCTGAAGATATTATTGATGACGAGCAATGGACTCGGAATGGAATGTTCAAGTAAGTTCTTTTTAACAGCGGATATGATTTCTTTTGCTGTCGATTCGGGTGTTACGAGTGGTAACAAACTGGGAAAACTGTTTTAATAGTTTTATGAAGAAAACGTTTACAAACACTATAGTTCTATATAAATATTTTAATTACCGAATAATAGGTTTTTTGCACAGACCAGTGTCGACCATATATGGGAAAATTGATGTGAAATAGAGATTTGTGAAGCCATCTTCTCTGCATTCGTCCATTATCGCTTCTGCTAGACCTTAAACCAAAACAATGTTTAGGTTGTTAGTACTTATTATTATAAACATCTGTTGCAAGCTAATAATCACTAACCTCTCACTGCAAATTTGGACGCACAATAAGGCACCAGATTCTTCAAGCCAATTATACCAGCCATTGATGACAAGAATACTAAATGTCCTTTATTTATCGCTTTCATTCCAGGTAAAAAGGTATCAAGCATCTACATGTTAAAACAGCATTTATTAATTTATTTTAGAAATAATAATAATAAAAAAAAGTAACAATAATAATAATACACATTGACTCATTAAATGAAAAAAATAATACCAACAAATCGGGTTTATAAATATAAATATACAATTTACGTATATTACAAATTATAATATATATAATTGTTTAATTTAAAAAAGAATAACCATACATTATTTAAATCTTCGCCAAATATTTATTTTAGCGTTTTCTTAACATGATAAAATGTTCAAGATATTTTGATTCTTTTTGAGTTATTAAAAAACCTTTTTTTGTTCAACTAATATTTTTTTTCAATTTGCGTTGAAAAATTTTTTTATACGAGTCAACAAGTTTGAAAAAGCAAAACAAGGTTCTTTGTAATTTCCTCTTAGTTAAAAAAAAATAATTGTAAAGTCAAATTAATTTTTTTATGAGCGTTAAAATTTAAATTTTGATAAAATTATATATCAATGTATAGTAGCATTCTAGCTATTATTATAGCATCGATATATAAATTAGTAATTCATAGTCAACGCTCATGGTTCTTTTGTATTTTTTTTAACTTCGATTTCTATAAGGTAATCTTTCTCTTTCCCTTTCACTCGTCTATTAAGTACTATGAATCGAAATGTTTCAGTATTGACTATTATTATTTTATTAGATACATATTAGTATTACTATACACTGCAGTGTGCAATTATATTTAACTATGTTTTCGAAGTGTTCAATTTATTATACATAACACAAAATATAAACTAAATTTAGTTGAAATTTTTTTTTTTCAAATATTATTTTAATAATATAAATATTAGTAAACTAGACACATTTAGAATAAAATATCTTGCTTTCAGTGTACTATAAATAAACTTTAAAAACATATTTAAAAAAAGGATATTAGGATGTTATTATTATTGGTTGATTTGAACTCCTAATTCCTGACTAATCCTTAGAAATTAAAACTACATAATATATAGGTAGTACTATTTCCAGTTATTTATAAAAGTGACAAATATTATATTCTATAAGACCGTTAAAAAATTATAAAAGTATTATTGTAGCGGGATTAGTAAATTGGATCCCAAATGACCTTATATCGATAAATTCGGTCCCGAAAAAAAATGTTAGTACGTTTATACCATTTTTTTAAAATTCTATAATTATGGTAGGTATAAATTAAAATCTGTGTTTTTTATAATATTATGTTTTAAATAAATATTTGATATAAATAATTTAAAAAAACGTATGGTGTAAATAAAAAATAAATTTCATTTTTATTATTATAATTCAATTAAATTATAATATGTGTTTTTTTTAATAATATTATATTCTGGATAATAACTTAAAATTAAAAATATTTAATAAAATATTTTGAATAAATTTTAGAAAGTGGGTTTATAGCTAGGACCCAACTTACCTACTACTTTTTTATATTCGGGACTAAACTTACCGCGGACCTAATTTACCTAGCCTCTATTATAGGTATTTACGATACAATTATTTTTTACCATATGCAATTTTAAAAATGTTAACCCTGTAGATTATTATTCTAACTATGGTTTTAAGCTATACCAAAGTCCTCTATAATTAGTAAAATAAGTAGGTTTATAGATTATAAAACTTAAATAATATTTTTATACGAGCTAATCAATTATATATATTGTAACTACGCCTTTCCACTGATTGGCTCAATTTTCTTAGTGGAAATGGAGAACATCAAATATTATTATAATTTAGAATACGCAAACTAACAAATTGTTATTATCGAACCGACTTTAACATGTGATTTTGTACTAATATGATGATGATTCACAGAGTACATCGTTCTTAATAGGCTGAAGTTGAAACCTTATAAGTTATTATCTTGTATAAGTAGTATCAATGTATCATATTCCATTGATTATAAAAACAGTAATAAGCCGACTGCACACGGAGCGATTTTGGCCGTATGAATACGGTGTTTGATTAATCCGTAATATTAATTATTGTAAGCGGTTTTCCACCACGGATAAAAACCGCGTCCGTGTGCTGCCAGATTTACAATATTTTTAACAAATGATCTATAAGTACTTTTAGTATCTAATTTAGGGAACAACAGACTAATAGAAAAAACATAATATGTAATAATTAACTAAAAATATAATAACTCAATATTTTTTTCCAATAAATTTAAAAAAAAAATGAATAAATTATTGTAAATTATATTATGCGTATAAAAAAATTTTTTTTGCATTAATAAGAAAAGGTAATTTGTATCTATAATTGGTTAATTTCATCATTTTTTAATGATTTCAGTTACTTCCTGTATATGATGTACCTGTATGTATATTAACATAGTTTTATTAACTTTTAATGATCATATCACACACATACTTATCATATTATGCGAAGTTAATAAATAATTTTAAATTTATATCTATCTATATATATTAGTTGTGTTTTAAAAGTAATATTTCCAAATACTGTCTTATAAAACCAGTACAGTATTATTGTATAGATATGTTTTTATTTCCTATGCATATAACTTAGATAGTTTTCTAATTGAAATGAACGAATTTAATCAATTTTTATTTTTTGTATACCTATAGGTATGATGATAACGAATCATTCTGCCAATTTTGACGCGTCTCAGACACAATGGAGCAGATAATGAAAATATATTGTATAGGTAAACGCGATTTTTTCTCTGATTTAAGTAATATTGGCATAGTGCTCGCCTTACAAAATAGGTAAAATATTCGAGTATGTTGACGTAGATTATCTATAAAAGACTTCAATATTCGATAATATAATGTAGGAAACCTGATGAACGCGATGAACTCTATTGATATAGAATGATAATGCCTAAATGGCTAAATTATTATCCTGTTAAACATCGTTGGAAAATATACAAAATAACAAATCGCAACGTGTATACATGTTCAACTATACCTACGTCAGTAAGCCATGAAACCATTAAATTATAAAGACCTACTTAGATTGGTGGGATAAAAACGTATGTTATTAGCTATTATTTTATTGTAGCATATAGATACGAGTATTGTATTTCGAAGAACCTTTAGCTTATGATTTTTTTTTTGCGAATAGGTAAAACTTCAATAATAATAAATATTTATGAGCAAATATAATAGTACACAATATGTAAGTATATATGACGTATGTAATATAGTACTATTCCGCTGGAGCTATTTCTGTGAAATTTATGACTATTCAGACTATATATAATATACATACATAATATCAGTGATGATGTGATATGCGAATGATTTTAATATTCACAAAAAACTGGTAAGTTTACATTGCGATTGTTGTATTTTTTAAGTTCAATCTGAACTATTATGAACGTACAAAAGAATAGGTACTACTACGAAAGTGATCTTGTTCTTATATATGAATCCAATACGTCAAAGATCAATACTGATCGTTAACACATGGTTATTTATATGTATACCTATATAATATAATTTTATGTAAGTATATAGAAATGTAAAATAGATAAACACTTTTGAAGTCAAATACTATGTATATAATTTAAATGCATGAAAAATGAAAGTTATTTAGTAGGTAAATAAACTATATTAAACTATATCTTTCATTTGTGTAGTAATTATTCCGAACAACAATATACCATTAAGTAGGTGAAAAAAATGTATGTACACAAAAAAAAAATTGTTTTTTACTATATCTATGACGATATAGTCGATAATGGTTATACATTTATATTTTATAGAGCTCAATCGTACCTACATCGTAAATTTTGCAAATACTATTGTTAGGTATTTAAATACTTTTTGTACTCTAAATACATTTGAAATATAATATACTTTGGCGTTTAACACCAACTCTAATATTGAGGAAAACAACTGACAAAAATTCGGATCATTGAGTACCAATGTATCAACAGTATATAGGTACAGCCGACAGATAATATGTAAAAAAATTAAAGATCATATCTTTAATTGCAATAACCAATAGGTTTCGTTATATACGTATCGATTATTATACGTTTACTATAAATTAATTATTAGACTGGTAATGATGAGGCGATTATTTTAATAACCGTGATAGTGCCTATACGTAATATGTTTGAGAACAATTGTAATTTTTTATTTTGAGTAATTATATGACCACTAAATTCAAGGTTTAATTTGCTTATTATCGGCACCAATAAGTCAATAAATGACTAGTGCAATAATTTTGAATGCTTTATTATTTACAAAAATACGTGACTGCAATGATCGACCATTTGTACTTATCTAGATACAACCATTATTATAGGTAGATGATTTTAAAATAATCGACTCTTTTTAATAGCAATACGAACAATAATTATTCATAGAAACATATTAATATGTATTCGACATTCGTTATGTATACAATATATATATATACCTTTATTTAAAACAGGTACAATCTATTATATTAAACGTGCAGCTTTTTCACATCATCACGATTCACAAGTGTTTTTAATATATAAAATAATGATCATTCAGTATTTATTTATTCGTTTCCGGGATGGATTTTTTTGTTCATATAATTGTGTAAAATTTTTAAAAATTATAGAACGTATGTCATATCCTGTAACGGGCTTTCAAAGTTCTTTCGTCGAGCCGGACGTTCTAACTATTATATAATATATATAATAGTATAATAGATATATAAAGGTACCTATATTGTATATAATATTCATAATACATAAATGTGTATGATAGTTAAATAATAGATACGCTGTTGTCTGTTTTTATTTTATCTTTTTATACTGTAGTCTATAATCATTAATCTGTGTCGCGTAGAGAATATTTTGACCTCTATACAGGTCTACTAAATATTATCCATTTAAAAGTGCATTATTCTACAATATACATTATACACAATACATATCAACTAGTTTTATTTGGGCATTTTTTTTTTTTACTTTTATTTAAAACGTATAGGTAGGTATATAAGATTAATATTTTCTGAATAACTAAAAAATATTCAATTTCGTCAGAGTTTGAACATTATATACCTATTTACTTATGTATAAAATAAATTACGTATGTGTGTTTTTTGATAATTTAGAATTTTTAGGTATATAAAAATAATTCTTGAAGAATCTTATATTTTATATTCAAACCTAAGCTGTTATTAAATTGAAAATTTTATATTATTTATATGTTAACCTTGAATTAAAACTGAGCATAATTAATCTTTGAACATAATTTAGTTAAACATGTACTTTTTGTTGTAAATAAAACAGTTAAGACTTAAGAGTATATAATATGCATATTGTACTGCTCTATTAATTACAGGTTATAGTAAAGCAGACACTTGTGTTTTTTATGCGATTTAAACAAACAGCTTATCAACCATAAACAAATTAAATAATTTTCTATTTATTACCGTATTCTGTTGTAAATTGTAAGGAAATCTAGACGTAGGTAAACAGGAATATTACTTTTCAGTTTCCACATTAATATAACATTATGATATTACAATTACAATTTAGAAAATAGTTTAATAATAAGTATTGACAAATCGAATATTTGAATGAAAGGGACATTGGAATTAGTCAAATTAACCACTTCAACGATAATTAGGTACTTAGCTTTATTTTTACTAATACAGCACTTATAAATTTTTGTCTGTCATACACATAATTATTTTCTTAATTTACGCATCAATTGGTTAGTAATAATTATGATGGCAGTGCAATCTAAAATAAAGTTAAATCTAAAATATATTATCGAAGTTTCATCAAATAAAACCGAGAACGAAAATAATAATAATACAAATTATTACTATTTTTTTTGTTTTCATTTGTTTATTTGTTAGTAAACGATTTTTAAATTTATAATTATTTTTATTATTTACAAAATTGGTTTATATAGTATGATAATTATTAAACTATTATATCTCACCCCAAAACAAATTCTTAATTACGTCACTGATAAACCACTCAAAAATAGCATTTAGTTCTTAGGAACTTATTTATTTGTTATTATATATCTAGTATATATTTATATAATATAATATGCAGCTTATCTAAAGTGCATATAGGCCATAGCCCATAGGCCATATTCACTATAGGCAGCGTTTCTCAACCTGGAGGTCGCATACGTAAAAGATTATAAAACGCTGATTTACAAAATGAACCTTTTTATTTGAAATTGTTTATTGAAAAGAAAAAAATTCTTAAAATAATAATACAATAAGGATATATTAAAAAAAAATTAAATAACCTGGACGCTTGGGTGGGTGGTTTTGGGGGATATATTTTTAACTCAGCAGGGCTCTGAATTACATTGGTAATGCACTAACGTGAATACCACTATAAATACAGGGTGCCTGGGTGCGGTAGTCAAACCCGACGATTTTAACAAGAACTGCTGGGTAGGGCTAAAGTGGTAGAGATTTCGGAAATGTTCTTATTGCTTTTAAATACCAGAAATTTAGTTATCATGGACCTTTGGTTGAGCGAACAGCGTGCGTTAGCGGTAAAAGCGTATTATAAAAATAATGATAAATGTGTGGCTAACTAAGGAAGGCATTTGCGTGACACAATCTTTAAAAATGAAGTTTTTAAATACGTAACATAAAATTCCACTTGTGAATAGTTTTTATTTGTTTGGCAAAAAATTAATAAAAATTGTTTTTCTATTTTTTTTTTCATTTTTTTAAATCGTCGGATTGACTGCCGCACCCTGTATTATTTGTTATAGATATGAAATAACAGCGTATAATAACCGTATACGCTAACTGCCTTATTAGTAAATAATAATTAATGTTGTTGTGTTCATATTATATAGTTCATAAAAATACTAATATAATATATTTATTATAGAATTGCCAATTATGTATATCAATAGCAAATTTTATACAAATTTAGTATAATATATATACTATTAATTATAATTAATTGCCTGTGATATGGTCTGAGTTCTAAGTTGGAATCATTGAACTTATATAATATAATATATATATAACTCAAATCTTAAATTTCAATGCATTAATTATCAAATAGGTACTCATCATATAATCATATCATTAACCAGTAATCAGTATTTATTGCTGTATTTCTAAATAGGTACACACGTAGTTTAATCTTTCGGTTAATAAATTGTTATTCCGCTATACAATTATTGATAGTATAATATTATTGTTATAACTTATAACGAAATACGTGACAATAAAATTCTATAAGAAATAGTATAAGATAACCATGTAAATAAGGAATGAGAATAATACCTACACCAAATATCATATATTATCGCTTGTATTATAATATTTTAAAAACCTCAAGTTCAATACACACCTATAACTGTGTGCCTACACCCTAATGTAAAATAATATTAAGATGTTAAAACAGGGTTTTGTGTACCTAGTAGCTAAAGGTTTTTTATCGAGATTTAAAAATGTTATTTCTTCGAATAAATGAACCTAAAAGTAATTCTCCACACATTAAAAACAGTCTTGTGTATTATGTATTTATACCGATTTATTACTTATATATTGTAAGGTGTCAAATGTATTGAATATAGTTTAAGACATCAGTTTTAATAGAAACACATATAAATTGTCTTATATATCTTTACCTATACGCTGTTTTGTATAATATTGTTTTATGAATTCAAAAATTTAAATTTAAGTACATTATTCAACAATACTAGAATATATTACCTATTAAAATATATCTAATTAAGTCAGTGAAGTGATTAATGTCCATTCAGACCTAGGACTATATTACAAGGTCCATCTTTTATTATTTTATTTTTATATGAATATATAATCTGATGTTTACTTACCCAAAAATGAGCAAATACATTAATATCGAATATTTTCCTTATTGTGGGTTCGTCGTGAGCCTCGAGAGGTTTGCATGGCATAATCCCTGCGTTATTAACCAGGATGGTAACAGTGCCAACTTCGCTCTTAACTTTTTCACCGAGTTCTCTGACTTTTTCCAATGTTGACACGTCGCATCTAAAAAATCAGTAACAAAATAACATTTACTACAATAATTATTTATACCCGAAAATTTGAAATTAATAAAAATAATTCGTTTGATAAAATATTAGTCGAAACTTTTACAGATGAAGCAAGAGGGAACCAAAAAACACTCCTAAGTGTTTTCAGAAACCGTTTTAAAATAAACTGCAGAGGCGCCATTCCAAAATATAAATACAAAACAAATTGTTGTAATATTACTGTATATAAGTCTTGATTTAATCAGGTGTTTTTCAATTATACTTTGGTATTTTCCATACATAATAAATTACTACTCTGTTGTATCTGTATAACACACAAGCTTACCCATAATATTATGAATTGTATTGTATTAATTTAGTAATTAACAATTATTGCACAGTAAATCATAAAACCAATATAATTATATATGATGACTGATGCGGCCCGTAAGTAATTTAAATATATATATATATATACTATAGACTTATGCATGTAGTTTAATTAATAAGGCTCGGATTTAAAAGCATATACTTTTTTATACATGAAATAGAAATCTAATTTTTTTATACATAAATTCGTTGCACGTCATTCTGATTCCAAACAAACCATTTTTTTTTTTGCTTTTTTTATATATAAATGCTTTTATTGCTTTTTTCAGTTAAGAATTTTAATAAAATTACTATAGTAATAATAAAAAATTGAATTATTAAGAAACGTAAAAACCCAGAAAAGCGGACTAAATTTTTAGGTATACTGCATTATTATGGTTTCAATTATCGGCTATTATCGATTTACATATAGCCTGCAGTACCTATACGGTCAGTATTCCTAAAACATCGATATCGACCATTTCAAAATTTAAGATTTAGTGTTGTAATTTAAAATTTCTTGTATGAAGTATGCACCGATCACTTAAGTGGATTTAGCGAGTTCGTCTTCTATGTTAATTTTTAAATATTCGGTCAGACAATAGACTCAGTTTCACTACTGCAAATTTTGGTAAATACATGGTAGTTAATTATTTTTTTTTAAATTTAAATTTATTTTTAATTTTTTTATTCATTTTTATAACTAGTTCGAGTAGTTCGTGTTAATTTTTGGTCATGATCTTTTTTTTTGCTTTTTTTAAAAATAAATTTACTTCTTTTTTTTTTTTTTAAACAATCGTGTGCTTTTTTAATTGCTTATTAGTTATTATGCTTTAAAATCCGAGCCCTAATAATAAATAACTATAATTAGTCATATTAATATAATAATGAATATAATATAATATAATATAATATTAATGAAATATCTATAAATTATAATTTATTTTACGTGATAATAATAAACCTATATGAAACCACAATTTAAAGTGATAAAAAAAAAACGCTTATTACATGAATGTCATGAATTTACGACAATCCATTATAGAATCAAAAGAAGTCCATAAATCATTAACTAATTACATAATAATTATCGAGTAACACAACACATTTTACTCATGACATGTTTTAATCTCACGACTTAAAATATTTCTTTATATATACTGACGTGTGACACATTGTAATATTAAATACATATTATATTGCACCACTCAACTAATATGTATATAGTATTAGTATAATATAATATTATATTTTTACGCTGTATTAACCATCGTTTTTTTTAATCTTCTTATGTTTTGTTCTTCGGTTCTAATAATATATATATTATTTATTCTAAACACGCGTTACATTTTGTTAAGATACATAATATTAAACTATTAAAGGAATTACAAATATAGGAAATACAAAATAAACTGATATGATTTTTAAAAAAAACGCTAACTGTGCTGAAGTATTTTACAAGTAATGACGTCAATATAATAAGAGTCTATAGTTCTATACCTACCACAAAAGAAATTTCATAACTAATTGAGATTATAACTATATCTAGTATTTTATATGATAATATGATAATTATTAATAATCATTTATCTAGTTACCTATTACTTATTTTTTATAATTTACCTATAATACCCCCAAAAATGCAATTTCAAACGATTACCTTTCGTCAATCGTCGTTCCAGTAAAACTGCAACTTTATTTTCAGAAATCCATACGATTTTTAAAATATTACAATCACTAAATTATTCATTGTGCACTTACGTGTAAGCGAAAGCTTTTCCTTTCCATTTGGAGTTGATTTCTTTTACGGTCTCTGCATTTGACTGCTCGTTAATGTCGACACACACCACTTTGGCAGATTCATTAGCAAACTGCATCGCCAAACATTTCCCTATTCCATGTCCTGTGCCTGTGATCTATACATACAATATAAGTAGTAAGTAGGTACATATAATGTAATTTCCTAAACAATACTTTAATGAAAATGTTTTGTGTTTAAAAAATACACATTATAGTAGGTATATTGCTGTTTTATTTTATTTAAGTAATTATTTAATACTTATATCTATTAAAATTGTATTTGCAGTTACCTGTCCTATATTAGTTGTTCAATGTTGCTCAGTACAATTATATAAGTCTACATTTTTCAAAGCTTTTATTTTAGCTTCAAATTTTTATTTGGAATTAAATTTATGATCTATCTTGTTAATTTGTTATTAATTATTATTATATTTTTAATTTTTACTTCACATTATTGCATTTTACATCTAGACAGCTAGGTACCTACTAGTAATTGTTTGTTACCAATTAGATTTGTATGTTTTGATGTATAAAATGTATTTTGTACTAGAGTTCAAGAATTAACTTTTTATAACTAACAAAATGTGGTAAGCATATAATTTATTATATACCATCAAGTATAGTCGTCATTATATAGTCAACATTATGTTATTATAATCTTTATCATTATTCTAAGTTCTAACACATTTAATGCTATAATAATAAAAAATGCCCTAAAAAAAAAATGCTTTTTACCAAGCATGAAACGAAAACAATAAAAATAACAAAAACTAATTTCAATGTTACAGCATTATTTTTGCGTTCAAATTATTATAGACGGTTTATTTTTAACCAAGTGTGGAAATTTAATCTGTATCTACTTACCAAAACGATATCGTCAGCCAACGATTTTTCCGGCATCGGTACGATCAAGTAATAAATGGACTCGCCAATGTAGTAAATGCTTTTAATCAACAGCAACAATAGTTCTGCCACGATGCTGGACCACTTCATTTTATCCATTTGATTTTGCCTGAGAGGAGAAAATGGTATGTATTTAAGAATTATCGTATAATATATAAGAGGAATAGAGGGAACTTAGCCCTTAAAAGGTAGTCTTTACGGTCGTATAAATTTTTTAAAATTTGCAAAAAAACAGTCCATAAAATCGTTTGATTATATGTTATAAAAACCAATTGTATATTATCGATAGTGAAATAGTAGGTATAACGTCAATGTCAAATAATATTCAATATTTGCCTAGAATACATTGGCGCAAATCCTTATTGAATCCTGTGGGTGCTATTAACAATTATAGTAGGTAGGTCGTAGGTACTAGGTATAATGGAATACAGTGGAAAATAATTGGGGATGCTAATTTGTATTTTGAGGGTGCTAAGCACCCTTAGCACCCCCAGGGATTTGCGCCAATGCGGCTAGAAATGATTCAAATAAACATAATATATGCATTATATTGCCCACAAAATAATAAAAAAACTAATAACAAATATATATAATATTGACTAACAATTATTTGTAATGAACACATTTTTTTTACTGTACATCGTGTGGGTTGTTAACTTCCAAGGTGGGTCAACGCGTAATATTTTTTTATGTTTACCAGGTGTGTAATTATGTACTCTCATGATTTATTTGTTTATCGTGTGGCATAATAGACAATTTACTACATAGCTTAACATGAAAACATAAGTATACAATGCAGGTACTTACATTATGAACGTTCGGTGATCTAAATTTTGGACAGTCGCGTTAAACTAAACGGCCGATGTACGAGATCTGATCAGTCTGAAATCAATGAGACGATGTCCAATATTATAACCGTCGAGCGACTTCAGTGTACATGCAAGTGAGTGACAAATAATAATAATGAATGTGCAGTGATTGTGTGTTTCCTATATGATAAGTATTATAATATATCTGAGCACCAAGCCCAACAATGTGTATGCCTAAATATCGATTATCGACTGCTAAATCAATATTCTATATAACATTTCTATAATATATATATATAAATATATTATACTCTAACCATCAAGCTTTTATCATCATTATCTATTCATAATTCATATAATACGCGATAGTTAATTTTAGGTAAACGGGTAATATAAATATAATATATTATTCTTATTTTTAGTCACACACAATAATACCCGATGCCATAATGGCAATCGAAAATACGATTTTACATTTCAACAATGCGCCAACGAAGATCTATTAATACTATGAAAAAAAAATCGTTTTATAGGAACTACAAGCGTAGATAACAGCGTTTTTTTAAATTTATTTTTTACCTCCATCCAATACCTACAATTTATTATACTTATCATTCCCTCGTGGCTCGTACTTATCTGCATTTCATTCAACAAAATATCCAGTTCACGTGACAACACACTTATACGAACATATTATTATTATTGTCTATGTATAGACAATCATGTATGTATACACATACATATGTATCATATGAGTATGATAGGTATAATAATATTATTTATGAACAACAGAGTTCTTGTATGTGCTATGTAGGTATACGCTCTTTTGTTGTCGAAAAACTTCCGGTTAACAATAGTCACGCGATCGGCGGATAAACGGTCATACGACTCGCGCTTTACGGAGTCGGATGTGCGGTTCAAAGTTCAAAAACATTCTTATGCTGTACAATAACTGTTTATATAAAGTATACATTATACTGTATACGCTGTCATATATGTATAATGTATACTTGGTGTACCTAATTTTTTACTATAATTGAAAG
Organism: Aphis gossypii; assembly: GCF_020184175.1. Classification (NCBI taxonomy): domain Eukaryota; kingdom Metazoa; phylum Arthropoda; class Insecta; order Hemiptera; family Aphididae; genus Aphis; species Aphis gossypii. The sequence goes on from NC_065532.1 coordinate 23,142,099, forward strand.
GCTCTGTGCAATAACCAGATAGCTCCATTTTTATCAAAAATCAGTTTTTCACGGAATATTATTCATGGAAGAAACGTCTATAGTTTGGTACCAAGATCAGAAAAATCGATTTATTATTCCCGGAGAAATTACAAAATTAATTATTTCCCGCCAATAGTGGTAAAGGGATAAAGATTTTTGTTTTGGTCGTCCTGAACAATCGATAAAAACGGAGCTGTCTGGTTATTATTGCACAGAGCCCTTCATTTGCTATGTGATCGTTAAAGTTATATAGTGGTATTATTTTACAATATTATATACGGACGTAGTCCATTCGGCTCCTATCGAAATAGGTTTTACGAACAGTTAAATTCCCAAACGGCTCCGGTCTTTTACAACACACATTCCTTCCCATTTCATAATACAGATTTAGGATTTTCAAAATAGATGTGGTTCAAAATGTGTTGGTGAACATTAGTAAGTCAATAATAAAAATTATATAAAAAATCGTATATTATTTTTAAAAAAAATGTATGTTTATACAGTGGCGGATCTTAGGGGCGATCGCCCCCCCTCCCACCCCCAATATCTATAAATATGTAAGATGTTTAGATGTATGATGTGTATAAAGTATATTAGGTGTTTCGATTATTTTTATAAATCATCACAGCTAGAGTACTATATAAAGTGTCAAAAATTAAAGAATATTATATTATATTGTGTAATGACTGGTGTCGAATTATAGCTATTTATTTTTATTACGTTCCATCATCGATCGTCGTCAATGATAAATAATTTTCGAAATTCAAGGTTTTAAACAATATTTCTACAGTACAATTATGAAAATCAATATCATTGTCTATACCTTTATAGTATATACGTATTATAGCTATATGGACTTAAAATTTGGTTGATACCGTGTCATTTATCGTGGCCAATAACTATATATTCCGATAAAAATATATCAGAATAGAAAAAAACAAAACCAAAGACTATTATATGCCCATCCCATGACACATATCTGGATCCCCTCACCAATGTGTATATAGTATATTATGTAAAAATATTTTAAAAAATAATACATTGGGTAAATTTCTTTAGTATAATCCAAACGTGTTATTTCACTTGATGAAAATTTATCAAAGGTATTTCTTATAAGCTTCTATTTTTTTAAGATTTAGGTGCTGTATTGACATAAATTCGAGCTTTAATTTAATTTTTAACCTTTTTCGACGGGAGCCTTTTGGAATGGGCCGAGTATTACAATAATATGATTATAATATGAAAGACTTAAAGGGACTAAAATATTGTAGTATATACGTATAGTAATATATTTTTTTAAGTATAATACATAATCAGTTCATTGAAATAATTTATACGGTCGTGCTAAACTACGTTATATGGACTAATAATTTATAAACCAGTATTTAGTCGATCGCGAAATTCTATATCCTCAAGTCTCATTACAGAGATCAATTAGCTTTACAAAAATTCCGGAAAAGGTTTATGAATATTATGAAAGTCAGACATTTACATACGTAATTGCATAAACGCAATACGAGTAGGTAATGAAATTCTAAAATGCACACTATGAACATGCTAATAATTACCAGTTACCAAACATATTATTATAATTTATTTGTAAGGAGTTGGATAATAGCTACCACTTGTTAATATACTATAAACGAATACAAACTTATAACCAACAAATAACAATATTGTGGAAACATTTTTGATTTAATACTATATTATAATACTTTAACTAATAACTATTACTATTTAATACTTTATTTGACAATTCACAATACACGCTTTCGAGATAAGATGTAGGTACCTATACCTTTGAATTAAAACTCGATTACTGTAAGGCCAGTCACAATATAATATACATGCAATAATTTATAGAATTTATCGTTCTAATTAGGTTCACGTTTACCCTCAAATTGTCATGTTTTAAAAACGAGTCTTAATTAATTCCCATAATTTTTAATGATAACATTGAGCTTTTACGTTTTATTAATAATTTTAAGTTATATAACTTATAGCTGACTACTTAAAGTCTAAAGAACAATCTATTCTATTATATATGTATAGGTGATTATCAATTTTCTATATTAAGGCAATTCACTAAGGAATAAGGATTAATCAGTGTTCACTTTTTTTCCGATTTCGAGTGGAACGATAAATATATTATTAATAGTCTAAAATTTTTGTTTTTAGAAAAATAAAAAATCCAAACCAAAATTGTTTTTTAATAGGTACATTGAAGTGGTACTTTATATATAGCATATTTTTTATTGATTGTTTTTATAGGTAGTTTTTTATAACCCTTATAAAGTAACTAATAAAAAAATGGCACGAACACAATAACTATTTTAGAAATAAATTTGAGTTACTTGATACTTTTGAGTTTTGAAGTACTCTTCTATAAAAAAATAATAGTAATAATAAAAGACAAAATTAAAAACATAATTGCATACTGCAGTAAATCAAATACAATATCATTAGGAAATAAAAACATCTAACCGGGTACATATATATATCAAACTCATTATATAATACAACTCATGATTAAACAGAAAAAATCAAACCATTAAATTTCTGCACAATGCTAATTATATTATACACGTAGCCTACAAATATATTATTATTGAATAAATATGGTATAAAGTTATTTTTTTGTAAGCATCTTAAATTAATCATGATTAAAATATTTAACTACCAAAAAATTTTTGGTAGTTAAATATTTTAATATAATTTGAATAATTCTCACATAAAAATAATGTTATACCATCGATAAGCTGTGTAAATTGAAATAAAAACAAATAATAATGATGGTTAAACTTAGAAACATAATATATAAATTTATTTATTCTCTCTGTTATACATTTAATCTACAAATGGCCTCTATATCATTGAATCGCTAGAGTTAATTAAGTAAATAAAATATAAATCAATGCGTAGTAGACCATCTCAACATGTTCAAGACAATGGACCAATTAAGTGGTATAATTATTAATTAGTGTTATTTTTATGCGAACATATAGATGTATAAAAATTAGTGTCTAAACGAGGTAGATTAAAGTACTTTATTATACTTACCCATTATAAAATAAAATTGCATCCAAAATTCGGAATTTTGTATCCAATTTAAAATATTTTTAAATTTAGGAATTGGATATTAATACCATTTACGTTGTTTGTACAAAAATATGTGAACTTTTTTTGATTTATAGTCGGTATTCTATATAAGTGATTCGAAAATAATCACTATAAAATCGAAAATCAAAATTCAAAACTAAACGTAGTACTACAGTGTAGATATATGGTGTACCTACAGTTACAGTAGGTACAAAAAGTAGGTACAAACTACTAAAAATAATTTTGCTATTAATTCATGACGCATATCCATCGCAAGTTTATTATTCAATTTAAGAAGGTCGTGCATAAATGATAAACCAAAATGCGATTTGCAAACAATAAATATAAATGTGTACCTATTTAAATATATGAGAACGTGAACGATGACTGTCAAGGGTCAAGTTATATTGTTTTTTACACTTTTAGCCTAAGGCTTATTTAATCTGCATTTTTTGGGTGAAGTGTTATGCTAAATAATATCCAACTATATCGTTTATATAAGTACACTAGTTTCATAAATACGAAAATACAGAGAATGCGGTTGCATTAAGACCCTAAGTCTAGGGAGCCTTTCTGAATACTGTTTTTTTTTGTCATAACAACAAATATTTGTGTTGAAATTTAAAAAATAATAATAATAAGAGAAGCAAAACTCATGGGCATTACGTAAATTATTAGCTCGTAAAGTAAAATTTAACTGTTATAACTAACGTATAAAATACACCATTAAAAATACATACATAAATCTACATTTATTTCGAAATTTTAGGAAATAATATGTATATAGTATTTACATTTTGAGTTATGTGATGTTTTTTATTTTATTTATTTATTTATTTTCCTACGGGCATTCTTATAATAAAAAAAGACTTTAATTTTTTGCTATACCTACTAACATGCCTATATTTATAATTTTATTACACCTATATTTGATATTGAAGTAACCTGTTATGTAAATAAATTGTTTCAAAAATGTTTTTAAGTTTAAGGAAAAAGCTATAGGTATAGAATTATTCTTGAATTACGAAAAAAATTTAAGTGATCTCAGAAATTGTGACATCAACTAGGTTCAGTTGTTCACAATATTGTATACTGATAAGTCTATATTTGATAAATATTAAATATATCAAATATAAACTTATCAGCGCTTTCAAATATATAATATTATACATTATATTACAGTATTATACAATACTTATACACCACTTGCTGCGCCTAGACAAGGAAAGTAAGACGAGTATCTATGTGATAAACTGATACTAACATGTGACAATAATCATAGAAAAATATTATAAGTTCTAACAACTTTCACATTTTCTATTTATTATATACAATAGGTATCTATAAATGTATTAAGTTTAAAATGTGTTCATGGATACAATTTTTAATTATAAAATATGTAATAAAATTAATATCGGGGTTCCAAAGAGCTTCAATTTCAAACGTATAAATCTAAAAACAGCTTTTACTAATATTGTACTCATTCCCGCGTTATCTTAAGTTTTAAATTCGAATGAGTAAGTAACATTTACAATATTCCAGTTGATCCTAATCACTCCCTGACTTGGTGACAAGTTATTGAAATGCTTTGGCAATTCTCATTTTATTTTTTTCCTTATTTTACGACAGTGGTAGTATTCGAATACACATCATTTCATACGATTTGAAAAAATAAGTTATACTACTCGCGCTGAGTAATTTCAATAAATGACCTGTGAAAGCAGTAGAAAAGTTACAAATCGTTATATTTTTCAGGCGCTGGTGGTTATGCGACCGTATTATCTACAGTTAGCTCAGATGCTTTAACAAAGAGATAAGACACGTGTATGTGAACATTAGAAGGTCTTAAAATGAGGATTTCCATTTCCACTGAACTATTTCAATCTATCACTTCTGGTATGTTATAGAGAAGATTTTATATGAACTGATTATCGATTGGATATTCATCTATATATTATATCGTCTACAGTGTTTTATTAATTACTATAATTATATATATTATATATACCTTACAATATATTAGGTAGGTCAAATTTCAACTGAATAATACATAACGTATTAAACACATGGACAATACTTTTACTTTCCTTTCCGGCATACAGCTGATAGTATTTTAAAGCAGTTCCCTCGTTGAGTAGGTAGTAACGTTACTACACCGGAACTTTCACTTTTTGTAGGTATACACATATTCCTACAAATCATTACTTCCTATTATTTGATAACATTTAACGTCTTAATAAAAATTTGAATTTGCCGATTTAAAAGTATTCCATAGCGGAAAATTAGGGGCTATTAATTAAACAATTACTATGGAAAATGTCATAATTTATTAGGTATTTATTTAGATTAAAATATGTTTAGAAAATAATATAGAATATCATAAAATTAAATTAAAGTGTTTCGTGGTTTTGTCCTTACATAATAAAATATTATAGCATTGTGGCCCGTGGGGATAGTATTATTACAAATTTTATATTATATTAACACGCACTTCTTTGATTTCTGGTTGAAAAAATATAACACAAAGGTAGATGGGTTTATACAACGAAACCTTATTTTCTTTTATATGCAAGCACTGGTAAAAGAAATGTTCTAAATTTTTGATAAATTATTCAAGGAAATAGAAGCAGGACTAGAATAGTGAGAACAATGGGAACAGTATAAGTCGTTATTTTGGAATTAAGATTTAAATATTTAAATATTATTTTATTAGGTAGGTATTACATAAATTATAATTAATTTGCTTTTTACACTAAAATTTTAATTCATTAGTACGTCCGAGCTTCATTATAAGAATTAGGTTTCATAAATATTTATGTTTTTAAAAAATACTATGGATTTGTTTCTATTGACTATCATATTTTAAACTTCGTAAATTCGTATATTATATTATATATATTACGTGTATACTGTATATATTCGTATGTATTTTACGTAGTTGAATAATATACACCATTTAAATTAATAATATTGAGTTATGATTTTAAATGTATTATTTTATTAAATATTCTGAATAAATAGTTTATTTTACATGCATATATATTTATACATATTTAAGATTTTTAGCGTATATTTGGTTGGTTTGTAATTACATAGATTCGTGCTAAAATGTAGTAAATTATAATATTTTATAATTATCTATACAGCCAAACCTATTAAATTGTTGAGTATGGTTGAATATATTATTCTATCTAATCATTTAAATTATTCAAAATATTATTATTTCATTTTAAAATAACTTAACTGACGGTCCACATTTAAAATCATAAAAAAATATTGATGATTGTTTGCAAATAATTGTAAAAATAGGTACGAAGTTGACGTTTTAATATTTTAGTATTAAATATTTTTATGTGTAGACAATCAAGAATCAAGATTAATGTTAATAACTTGTAAAAATTCCTAAACAACTTTACTTGCTTTTCCTACTTAACACCAATAGAGATACAAATATACAATTATATAATTAATACTTATAACTTACACGTATATACACAAAAACACTTTAAAACCAATTGATCTATAACTACTTAGTTCTTTAAAGTTGCGTACAGTTTTGGTAAAATAATCAAATTTAAAAAAAAAACACGCACGTGGTACGATAATAAATCTAGTGTAAAAGTGAAACGCGCAGCATTACCTATAGTAGTTATAATCTATAATAAGCAAATACACATCGTCTTACTCATAGCACCACGTTATAAATAATATTATGATATAATAATGTAGAGATAAACAATGTGCTTACAATGTGTACTGTACTGTAATGGTAGTAAGTAATATTAAAAGAAAACTTACGTTTTCGCGCGAACGTGCCAGAAACGCGTAATAATATATTTTAATAATATTATGTATCGACGGACGCGAGTCGACGAGCGGCGGGCGGACTGCACGAGCACGACGAGACCAGCGAACTGCGAGTCGGACGACGGTCGACGAGATCCGATCGGATACGGGCAACAACAAAAATAATAATATTACGTATTACGTAAAAGCCGAACGGCCGAACAGCTGTCGTCGCGGGGTGCCCTCGAGTGTACTGAATTTAAACCGAATATTTGCCTACCTACAAAGATATTTTTAAAAAATAAAAAAAAAAGTTATCACCACGGTGCGTGCTGCTCTGTATGACTATACTAGCGCCGCGGCAGACGCCCACTGCGGTTGCGCGGACGGTCGCGGTCGGCACTCCGACCGATTGTGTCGCCGTTTATAAACATTAAACAATTAACTGTTGCGATCGCACGATTATGAATTATCGACTTTAAGCCCAGAAGACCTCACCAAATATGCTCGTATGGAATTTTAGAAAAAAATTGCTCCTATGTCCGATATGACGTAATAAAATAATATGCAATTATTTTTTTTCTGGTCGTTTTATCCGCGAAAATCAATGAAACTTCACGAGAATAATGATGCGCGTAGTCTGCTTTATTACGCAAAGCAATCCATTGTCTCCATAAACCACAAACTACGCTGCTATCTACGAAATTTTGATAATTTAAACGCGAATCACGAAACGATGTCTATATACGCGTAGGTACGTCTGTAGTATATGATTATGGCTTATTCGCGACAGATTAGTGTGCGTAGTTATACGGTATACAAAATATATAAGACTAAACTTTAATTTACAAGTTACGAGTAATGTGAGATTTATAATATTAGGAAATGGAAAACCATTGAGATAAACAAGAAATGTGGTCGAATACAGCCATATATAGGTAATAAATGTAATAATAGCTGTAGGACGTTTCAGATTTTTTGAACAAAATATGCTTAAACATGAAAATGTCTTTAAATAATACGTCGTCATCCCTAAAATATGCATTTGTATGCACTGAAAACTATTAGTTGTTCTATACATTCTCTAGGCTAACAAATATTTGGATATATCTTACTCGCGGCGGAAATATAATATGAAAATCAGAAAATGTTTACACAAATCTGGATTTACTTTATTATCGTTATATCGAGATTAAACACGTACATTTTTGTGTTTTTACTTATTATTATCGTGACAAAAATCTACTCGGATATTCTTTACAAATCCAGCTGATTTACCCCGATAACAGAGGTTAATACTGGACAATATCGTATTTATTATGAGTTTATCGCAACATTTTCTATTACTTACTATTTTTATATATGATGTAATTAAACTCTATATTTTAATCTTAATAGGTAACATATAATATATGTATGTGTGTGTGTGTGTGTGTGTGTACACTGCACAGTGTACGTAGGTTATATAATATTATTATGGATTTTTTTTTGTCCGGTCGTGTATGTAAACATTCGAATCGTCACAACACTCACGCATTGATGAGAAAACTCGTCACGACACGGCACCTACGACAATATTATTATTTATTATCATTTATCATAGACAATAATTTATTAAATTATGGGTACATTACTGGCAAACGTAGTGTCGGATATAAACAGCCGGTGATTGCTGGGGCCCCGTCGTTTTGGAAGTTCGAATAGTAGGGCCACTAGAGGGTTCCCCCATTTAGTAATTTATTATTTATCAAAATATCATCATCTCATAAGTATAGTATAATATAGATGATTGGAATCCATTGGATTTAAATAATGTGTTTAGATGTCTAGAACTATATAATAATATAGTTATTATTTCAACTGTTATAAATTTATTTTACATTTTACAAAATATATATTACAATACCTAATATACAAATATAATACATTTGATTTTTAATAGAAAAAAAATACTTAAGTATTCTACAATAATATTTTATTTAAAGAGACCTAACATTTTCTTTTGCGTCGGAGCGAATCACCTGCAGAGTTAAAAATCTAGCACTGGGCAAATTGCAAATATACCCATTTTGGTGTATTATCTAGGTACATCTTATAACTTAATTCTTAGTCCGTATGTTTTTCATTAATATATTAATTTAATATGATTATTATCCCCCCTCCTTATGCATAAAACGAAAATTTAACGAATTATTTCGATATACGATTGTATAATAAATATTGTACTCGTGCGCGTACATTATAATATTAGGTACGCGTTTATAGGATTAGCTGCATATAGCCTATTGCCCTATTTTATTGTTATACCTAATACAGTACTATTGAAATTTTTTTTTGTCATTGTATGAGACTGATGTAGATACTAATCTTATACTTTCACTATTTTTTTTTTTTGTAGAACATCATAATTGTAATTAAAATATTGTACCGATAACAGTGAACAGAGTGGGTGACTCAGTGGATTTATGTAAACCTAAAAAGAGAAATCCTAGTTAAGTAGAAATTATTATAGGACATGGGTATTATTGTAATTATAAATTATAATATAATGTCATAATTTTATAATTTAGTACAGGTACATTTGTCATTTATACGTACAATAATATATAGATTAGATTATAAGGCGATTGTCAGTGGTGCACATAGCACATTACTAAAATACAAAATAGGTACATAAATTTAAATTTAAATAAATCACTGTAATGTGGTTAACAGAAATTAATTGTTATAATTTATATAATATAACTTGTGACATCAGTAGTTTATACCCTCACACCTTCGATATAATATCACAATAATATGTAGTTGTAGTAAATGTAATAAACTGTATTATTCCAGTACTGTGTTACTATAGTATAATTATTAATTACTAATTGCTTTACTTATATTCTATCAAGTAACTAAACCATCAATTGATCTTCAAACTTGCAAAGTTGCAACACTAGTATATGATCTACAATTTAAAGATACTTATCAAATTATTCCAGGGAATTATCATTTATCATAGTACCTTCGTACTATTATTTTAATTGTTTCGTATATGTATTTATAAATTTACCTAGTAAATTTTATATGGGTATAATATATAATATACAAGTTTATTATAACATACTTATATGACTTTATAAGACATAGCACAATAATCGTTTTAGCCACTTAAACCGTTATTTTTAAATATATTATATTTTATATTCTATAATTTTTTTTTAATAATATTGTACATGTCTTGTAAACGTATGTGTATAGTATACTGATGAGACTATTCTATTGAATTGAAAATGTTTCATGCTAAATTAACATATTGTGTTTATCATTATTTAGTGTGAGAATTGATTATAAAAAATTTACAGCTCGATGCTTGGTCCGAGCTCTTTTGGAGACTAGATAATAGACAATGTACCTGTGAACTTGGTTTAAGACCTCAGGTACCTTACCTATTATACTTCATATTATTGTACTACTTATATGTAAAGTATTTTTTACTCGTTATGTTGAAATAATTCAAAAAATTCAGAATAATAATACTAATATGTACTATAGACAAATAATATTAAATATATTACCATATTTTTTAAAATTATATTATACATAATACAAAACCAAATTTTTATTATTATAAATTATTTACAAGAATAATATATTATGTATTTATGTACCTTTATACTGCTACGCCTACTCATTATCTATACACGAATAGGAGGTATACCTATAGAATATATATTATATAGTTTTAGTAGGTAATGTTTGCATTATTAAAATGTTATCATTAATAAGATATTTCCGTGTCATGTTTAACCTTGGAATTTATATAAACATTAAACAATTAATCTACATTGAAGAAAACATATTTTTTTATTATTATTCATGTGCCATGCTTATGGGATTAGAACAATATATTTTAAAAACACGTGGAATATGCACATAAATATATATGCGTTGAATAAATCAAAGTATAACGTAAGTACCTAAAAAACCAACTAAATAATACGTCATTATTGCATTAAAAAAATCAAATAATATTATAATGTAATGTAGGTACGCAGCTGGCACTTGAAATATGCAACAATATTTAATATTCTATAAAAAATGACCATAGGTAATAATATAATAATATTTATCATTAATATTATGTAAAAATATGATTTTAATTAAATTTATATAGGTAACTGACTTTTTATTTACAATTTATATCATATTAGTATGAGTGATGAGAACATGAGAAATATACGATTTAAGATAGTTATAGTATGGTAAGTAAGTAAACAAAAATAATTGAAATAAAACATTAGGTTAGGTTATATTATTGTTTTAATCGATATCAATTTATTGTTTTTATTAATACTCTATACATCTTATTCGCTCATAATTATATCTATATGATTAATAAAAATATATAATAATATGCAATAGTATATTCTACACAATTTTGTAATTAAAATCAATAATTATTATTTAGTAATAAAATGTACCTACTTGTATATTGAACCAGAGCTTAAACGTGAGATTTCTCAACGAATAGGTATGTTAAAAAAAAACTATTTAAAAAAAAAACAAATTCAGCACGAAAAGTCCGAGATTAAAAAGTCCATTTCTTTAAAACTAATATTTATTTTTAAAAATGTAATTCTTATATATATATATTATATATTATATATATTTTAATATTTTATATTAAAACAATTTAATTTAAATTACGTTTCATATAATCTAACATAGGTATGCGATTTAAAAATTCTTCCGCTGTCAACTCATTATAATTTATAGGTATTACTAATGTCTAATTTTTGTACATAAATATTGTAATTAAAATTTTTTTTTGAATTATTTTTTTTTCTTATGTGTTTTGTCATGTAATGCTACATTTGCTTTATCTACCTTCATTTCTTTCGAAATTTCATTATCAACTTCCAAATTGTTAGATGACTAGGTATGCCCGAAAAATTAATGCACAAACTTATTGTTCCAGCTTTCGTAAGTATTATTTGTACTGTGTCTGGACTGTGGAGTGTAATGTAATACCTCGTGTACAATATGTACATATCTATTATATGTTTTGAATGGACATGATGACTTATTTCTTCTGAATTTTTAAATCAGGATTTTTTTTGTATGTTCCATACTAACATGTGTCACACCAGAATAATCAATTATTTCTGTAATCTCGGGTGTACAAATTGATTTCGAGTACTACAATAAACGTTATCATTATCATATTTATTTTGTAATCGTAACTCTTGTATTTTTCTATACGTAATACGTGCTTCGGCAGAAATGATAAAATCAAACAACCTTGTATTTTTAAATATTCACCAATGCTGCTTAGATAACAGCTTGTTCGAAGTCCATGTTATTTATCTAAGAATGGGGATAGACATGGCTTTTGAAACATTATTGAAAATTGCACGAAACATTTCCTTGTGTATATAGTTTTCTTTTAAAATAAATAAAATATTAAAAATTATTATATTTTTAATATAATTGCCAGAAAAAAAATTCGGAACTCAATGAAAAGTTCCCATCGCATCTAGAACCACGCATATTTGTTTCTGATAAATTAAGTAATACTTTATCTAATGAAAAAAAATATTATTCGACCATTCGATCCCGGTTCATTATCATAAAGTAAGAATCGTTTGTCTTTGTGCAGTGTACATTACTTTTTAATTATAAGTTCTAACAAACACGATGGTTTTTTATTATTAGGTACTTTTATATTTTGACTTCACAGCATTATTTTTGTTTATAAAATATATTAGTCTGCTCTGGTACCAAATTTATGATTTAAGCTAAAATATATGACGGAATTGGCGTTGTTGAACTACGTTTCACCATTTCAGACTGGATTTTTTCGACTATTTCTTAGTTCTCATTTCTAGCATTTGAATGTTTATTTAATTCTTAGATTTGTGCAATCTAATTAAACGTTTGTACGTGTCTTATTAAAAATATTTAATGTATTTTTTTTTAAATAACAAATTTATTTTTGTAAACGTTTTAACTTTGCATCAACAATTATAATATTTATAAAAACAATTTTTAGCTTAGATACCATTGAAAGTTATTAAAATTGCAGGACGGTTTTTTGAAATTTTTTAGAAAATAATCACCGAATACTCTAAACAAGTTTATGATAATAACTACACCTACCTATATGAATATCTATATTAAGAACAGTTTTTCTAATTTCTTTTGTTATAATCACCTCCATTTCTATCTTCATTTCATGATACAAGTGCGTCAAATGTAACTTATAATTTACAACTTCGTCCCTCATTAAATATGACATATAATAATATTATATAGATGATATCAGCGAGATGAACGAATATTATATGTACATTTATGCCTATTTATTATCTAGATCTATATAATAATCGTAGTAATATTATTGATTATCGCTTGAACTTTGAAAGCATAATCTTATGGTAGATAAGCTATTGTAGAAGACATACAGCTACAATAAACATTAAACAAACACATGCCTACCCAACTATATATAGCAGTGGATTTCCGTTGTATTTAGGTATGTATTATGTACAGCTATACGAAATAATAAGAATAAGAAAATAAATATATATATATTTTTTTTTTATTCTAATAAATAATAATTTATGTTTTCAAACTTTTATTTGTCCAAATTTTTTCAAAGTGAACTTTTTGATTGATTACAACGATTACGTTACAAAAAAAAAAAAAAATCTAATACGATTTGGTATAATCAGACGCCGAGCTTATTAAATCCAACGACCCGGCAGGGTCGCGCTAAGTATAAAAAAAAAAAAACGCCTTAAAATGAACGCATCGGCAATCACAACGCGCGACAACTGCCGGGTATAATTACAGGAAGTATCTGAAATCACGAAAAAAAATAGTTGACAATGCATACCTAATTTCTTGTACAATAATTTAGTTTGACAATGCACCAATCTTATTGGAAATGTTCCGTAGAAGTGCATGCTGCACTTTTTAATCCGATCTGAACATTATAAATGGAGTTATAACTTATAGCCAAATATATTATGAATTTTTATGGCAAAAAAAGAAAATGTTATTCGATAATATTCCCTGCGGCCCGCATGAAGTTCCCCGCCCACTGAGGAGCTCACACACACACTTACCGTACGCGCGTGCTTTGTCACAGCGCTTGCGGTGGCGGTGTTTTCAAGAAAAAAATAATTAAAAACTTAAATGTTTGATATATACTAATACATATATGACATTATAATATTTAATAATAATGATTACAACAACAATAACAATAATAATAATAATAATAACATAAAAAAAATTAGTGATATCCCAACAAAAACACTACGCCAAACTCCGTCTAAAAAAACGCTCAGTATAAAAAAAATCCACCTCAAAAAGTTGTGATATCATTTTATAGCTATGTATTTAAACTATATAGGAATAGATATATTATTATAATTTATGTTAAAATTCATTGCTTATAAATTGAACTTAGCTGGTGACTTTAAAATTATAACACTTAATTAGTATCACTCATTTTCAAAGATAACATGTATACTCAATACGAAATGAATTCTCATGAGTTTTAAATAATGTCACCAGCTAAGTTCAATTTATAAGCAATGAATTTTAACATAAATTATAATAATATATCTATTCCTATATAGTTTAAATACATAGCTATAAAATGATATCACAACTTTTTGAGGTGGATTTTTTTTATACTGAGCGTTTTTTTACACGGAGTTTGGCGTAGTGTTTTTGTTGGGATACTAGTAACGTCATAGACATAAGTGCGTGATTTCAATTTTGAGTTATTTATTAGCAAAATAAAATAAGATAGGCACAGCACCACCTCCCTTATTTTTTTATTGTATTTTCATTCTGCTGTAATCTTTTAATTTTAATTTTAATCTTTTAAATTAATGTTAGCCTCAGCTTCAGTTCACTAGTTTTATTAGTCCTTATTACCTATTGTTAAATTGTGTTTTTGCTATTTATGTAGGAACTATATTATGCTATTAATGACGGTGAGATTGTTCAGACTGGTTATAACTTATACTTATAGAACAAAAACTTAAATAATAATAATCATATTATACAGACACTGGTGAAACCACGTCATTACGTAGTTAACATATTATATTATTCACAATAACAAATTAATTATAATTAGACAAAAATAAAATAAGCAAATATAGGTACAGCTATAATATTATTATTTGTGTTTATGTGCTGATCAGTCTCGAGTAGGTGTCAATATATGGGCTAACGATCAAACTTGGCTGTTGTAATTTTTAACCGTGCTGTTGAGACTATTATAAATTATAGCGATAACTAATTGGTGTAAACAATAAATAAGCACAAGTTTTTTTATAGGTTTATGTCTTACTTAGTTACTTACACATTATAATATTATATTATAAAATAAGTATATAATAACTTATTCCATGTTATTTGGAAGAAAAAAGTTAAGTTTTACTGCTAACTAAGTTCTCCCTTACTTTCTCTCTTTCTCTCTCTCTCTCTATACATATATATATATATATATATATATATAAATATGCGTACATAAATATATATATTAATATTTAATATTCTTATATTATAAAATATTATGTATAGATAACTACTCCAAGGTATAAATTATTTGGCAGTACAATGTTAAATTGACCATTTGAAATCGTTATAGAAACATGCAGTGAAGGCAATACATAACATATAATATTATGTATATTTATATAGAGAGAGACTTAACCCACGCGTTGTAAGAAATTGTGTAGAATAATGTTAGGGGTTGTTATGTTTTTTTTTTGTTTGTTTCACGTTCAACTTTGAGAATAATAGAGACTACACAGGTTAATACTGTACATAATATATGTATTATGTATATCATATAAAAGAGAGTAAGGGACTATTTCTATTCAAATAGACACGCCTTGGTGTTCTGTTAACGCACTGCCCTCACATGTTTCTATTACGATTTCAAATAGTCCGTTTATACTTTATAACATTGTATTGCCAAATAAATAATACCTTGTGGCTTGTAGTAGTTATTTGTATATAATATTTTTTAATGTATATATATTATATATATATAAAGAGAGAGAGAAAAAGAGAGAGAAATAGTAATAGTTAATAGTTATAACTTATAACTTATAAGTACTCATAGTAACAAATATCAATGTTATCAATGTCCATATTGAAGTAAAACCTACTCGACTACTTTAATTTTATATTTTATAATTTTAAAATAATATGATTATGATTTATGATATGTATAGATTATGATATTCAGTATTTATTTCAGAGTATGGCTAAATAACTATTTTATTTAGCCATGGTTCAGAGGTTGATACGTGTGTACTAGCGCAATGGTAAGCCACGGTCAGACGACAGACAGCCATATAGATTATAGAAATATACCTACTAAAGATTAATAACTAATAAGCAGGGTTCGGAGCCTATAGCACTGAAAAGCAAGTAATAATTAATAGACCATAATATAGAGCACGATTTAAGATAGGTATATATACCTACCTTAGTGGTCCAAAATGGCAGCGCTGGATTAGTACGACAGCTCGGATTCTTTTCATTTTTTTCACGTTGTTTTTTGATTTCAAAACTATTTCTAAATATTATGAATAATTAAAGGTATCAATGTATCTTATACAATAAATACACATAAAAATCCGACTTGAATTCAAGCTTAACACATCGATTGATTACAATGGTGTCTCTCGATATATATAGAGCAGTTGTGAATTGTGATACACACTAGAAACTTATTGTACAGTAGAGCGATAGATCTACACATTTCTGGTTGGGTATAAACACTATAAACAGTATAAACCAATTCAACTATAAAGGTAGGTACATGGAATATGAACAATAAAAGATTGAAATATGAAAAACAAAGTTTTTTTTTGTGTACACAAATATTGTAATTTATATATTATAATAAAATATAACAAAAGTAATTTTTATAATAATGAACAAATAATAATAAAAGACGTATAAATTAACTAAAATACTTAAAAACTATACTGTGACAGGGTAAATAGATAAGAAAAAGAGGAAAAAAACCGATGGCGTTTATGAAAATTGATATATTCCGGCCACTGGCTATCTATATTCACGTTTACTGCAGCCGGTCGGCCCTGCTGGTCGAGTGCAGTGTTGGACGTAGGGCATCATCTCGCCTTCTTGATGGTCCGACACACATCCACAACATATAATGGTCCTAAAGACTCTCTGGAGATCACTCAGGAGAGTCCATAGGAATCGGCTTCTGTTTAGTTGTAATCGTACTAATGGCACAGTCATGTCCGTGCTCACGATAACAGGATATCTCCTTATAGTTTTCCTTAATTGTGCGGACTCGGCTGCCAATTTTTCGTTGAACTACTGGAGTCGCCACGGTAGGCCTTTACATTTGTCGTTGGTGTTTTGACGGCCGGCGCACCGAAATCCGTTTCCACGAAACCGATGACTTCTATTGTCATCAGCTGCATGGAAGGCGCGGACGTCAATGTTCGTTTCTCTGGACGATTTTTCCAATCGACTTGATCGGTGTGATGATTCATATTTTGATATGATGACCGTTTCTTCTGTAAGAGATACACAATCTTATGTGACTTTTATTATTGTTCGATGTGTTGGGTGTAATGTTTTCCATAACGATTTCTATTTATTTTTAGAATGGATGAAAAAACATTGTTTTGTACAGCAGAGTGGTACCCACTTGATAACGCTTTTTTAAGATTAACCCAAGTTAACTTTATTCGAAATCATCTAAATTAAGTTAATTTTCATCAAAGAACAATGCAAATTTTTGAATGAGATTTTTAGAAAAGTAGGTTTTTTAATAGCTAGTTAATACTTTGATGTATCATTTTAAATTTCCCCACTTCCCCATAGTAATTATCTTGCACATAAAGCAAAACAGTCTAAATAAACAATATTATTTGTCTGGAATTTTTTGTTTAACTTTTAACTACCTAAGTTAAGTAAATTTGTTTTTAAACTTTTAACTTAACGAATTAACGAAAAAAAAATATGAATTACCTTTAACTTAACTTAATTTAACTTAAACGAGTTAAAAAAAATCGTTAACTTGCCTAGGCTTGGTCATACCTATCTGTAGAAACGACTCTGTAAAAAAATAGTATAATAATATTATGTTCCACGATTACATGTTATTCTCTCATGGTCTATGACAATTTTTATTTTTCAGATCTGCCCCTGATAAGAGTTTTAGATGATAAGAGAAACAAGTAGTCAGAAACACAGCTATTATAGATAACATACTCGAAAAGTCGTCGTAAACTCGTAACTCGTGGTAAAACCATTAATCGTAGACACGAATAGAATAGTTTTTGAATATAATATATTATTATTTATTATTATAGTGATGTGTTCATGGCCAGAAATCTAACTTCAAAAAATTTCTTGTGTACATAAGTTAATACCATCCATTTTAATACTTAGAATATTATAGTATCTATATATTATATATTTTAAAGAACATTTTTATGTTTTTTTCTTGGAAAATCATTTTTCATCAATCATTTGTGATATGAATGTGTAGGTATTATTAGTGTATCTTGCTTCTATTAATATCTACAAATTCCACATTCAAATTCATTGCCTGGCCTTATACGTTGTAATTAATATTATTTACGTATGGAATTTGTTCAAAATGTTATTGTAGTTTACCATATGGTAAGTAACATACTAAATTTATTATTAAAGTTGTACTTTATTTATTTAGTATTACAATTGTATGTATTTACAATTAATTCATGTATAAAAATATTATGGTGTAGCATTAATACTATGATTTTAAATGGAGCGTAAAAGGCTCAATTTTATTACAGTGTACGTATCATTTATTAATATTTATTTTATATCAATTCCTCTCTATGACTCCATCCTCCTTGTATGTATTTATTTAGCTCTTAGTAAATACATAATTTTTGTTATATTTGTTTCAGATGTCATTGATATTGTTTGTTACACCACGGTTTTAATTGTTCAAAAGAACAATTTTCACTTCAGTTACCAATTTGTTTTTAAGTCATGTTAATGTTAAACACAATATTAAATATAAAAATCAATGAAGTATATATATTTGCTATGAATTAAGAATTCTCATTAGTTGATACCATCAATCATATAAATGGTAAATATTGGTATAGTATATTTTAATTAAAATTTGAGCATGTTGAACAATGAGGGATTTAAAAATTAATTGATAATAGTAGAGTCGACGATTCAATCATACTAAACAGTACCTAAATCATAGATAACTTATAAATCTTGCTTTGCTATGATTTAAATTTAATTACGTTAAGTTTTATATGGGACATAGTTTATATTATTTATAGGTGACCAAATATTGTTAAGTATTTTTTCTAAAATAATATTGTTTAGTTAGCTACCATTCGATTTTATTATTTTGACTTCAGAGTATAATCCTGGTTTACAATTCATCCTTCTACCTACTTAATTTTATTTTTGAAACAATCTAGTGCTCCCTGCAATAACTTGGAAACTACCTAATTATAATTATTTATACCTATATGTTTATTTAATAATATTTTTAATTTGTTTAGTGTATAGGTTATAACTTAAATATGTATAATCAAAGGCAACATTTAATTGATCACAATTATATTCAGCGCGATAAAGAAGAAATTAACTTTATAATTGACCATGATTATGCCTTACCAGTCATTACACCAGTGCCATGTATTGGAAAAGATGTTAAAGATAAACCTGAAGAAGCCACTATCCAAGTGCCACATATTGGAAAAGATGTTAAAGATGGCCCCGAAGAAGCCACTATGCTAGTGCCACATGTTGGAGAAAATGTTAAAGATAAACCTGAAGAAGCCACTATGCCAGTGCCACATATTGGAGAAGATGTTAAAGATAAACCTGAAGAAGCCATTGTTGACATACCAACAATTTACACAATCCTCCCTGGCATTCAACGCAATACAAAAATATATGTGGATAATTTTGGCTATAAATATTATAAGAAAAAAAATCATATCAATACCATAACATTAATATGTGATCGCCAACGAAACCCTAGTAAACCTATATGTTATGGTATAGCATCAATTAGTATAGATGCAACGGATAATCGAATTTCTATTCGAACTCCTCATAACCACGAGCCTACAGTCTTTGACTTAAATGTGCCGATATTGAGGTATGCACTTACTGAAAGGGGACTCGATCCGAATATTACAACAAGATCTGTTCGGAGTATTTATAATACTGAAATAATTTGGTAAGTTGACTTTTATTTGATCCACTATCTTTAGTTATTGTTACAATTTTAATTTACACTAACCATTAGTTTATTTTACTTTATTATTCAAACATTTGGTAACTACGTCGTGATTTATTTGTGATATTGTTTCTTTTTAATTGACAATTTTATTTGTATGACATTATTAATACTGTCTGATATTTTAATAAATATTGTTATAATTTTGATAGGCACCGAGAAGCGGCTCAAAATTACACATATACCCAAACTAAAGCAAGAGTAAGAAGGATGAGAAGATTACGAAAATTAGTAAGTTACATCATTATATATTTTACCTTGAAAGACGAGAATTAGGAAAGAATGGCTTTGAATAGGTAATAGTCTCACAATTAGCTATTTGTGTAAAGAAAAGTTAAAAAACTCATTTTGTACTTAAAATTTATTTAGTTTAACTGTGGCCCATGTTGTCATTTTCCACATTAACGTCTAACTTATTACTTTACTATTTTATAAATAGTATAACAATACATTTACTACTTTTATTATTTATAATTAGTTTTTTATTAACATATAATTGCTTTATTTCCTTGGTATCATTTGACATTACTTTAAATATTAATACTATATTTTGTACAAATTTATCTTTGTAAATCTTAATTTCATATTTCCATGGTTAATAATATGTATGTTTCATTAATGGAATGGGTATCATGCTTATTATTCACTATCTTTGGCATCACAAAAAAAATATATTTTATAATTTTGTTATTCTTGTAAAATATTTTTATATTATTTAAAATTAAAATATAATTTATTGTTTTTTTTTTTTTACAGCAATGTTGATTATTGTTGTTTATCAATTTTATTAGATTTCAACAGCATGTAAATGATCTCTTGGTAAGTGTTTAATTTTTTTTGTAGAATAAGTGTTATTTGTTTCCATTATGATTCTGTTATATAAATTGTTAATTTTATTAGATTATGGATGGTGCGTGCAAATTCCAAAGAGAAAAGATATAACCAGACTGATTAAGGAATATGCACTATCAGGGAGCCAGTGACTTATTGAAGTTCTCATGAAAAACTATTAATTATATTGATGGTGTTATTCAAAAAGTTCCTCCGAGTATGTTATAACTGTATTATATATTTATATATTAATAATTACAATTAAAATTTCTAAAACAATTTTACTTGAGTTTAATTCATTAATAAGATGGTGTGATTTTTGAAAAATATATTCATAAATCAATCTAATTGATAATTATTGTTTATACGTCTACTAGCTCAATTACTCTGAATATGGACATTTGTGAACTAAGCCTTTGTCCATATTGGTTCCGTACTATTTTTTCAATTCTACCAAAAGCAAAACGGAAGAATAATTTAATCTAATAATTAAATTTTACATGGCCAAGTGTTTTCTAGCACATTTATAAATAATAAATGATAATTAATAATCATTATATATAATATATGTATGCATATATTTTCAATGTATTTATTGTCTACAATGGTAAATATTACAAATGACAAATAATTTACAATAATAGAAAGAAAAGTGAAGCTTATATTTTTGAACCATTTAATTATTATTTATACTTTTTATTAAACTTAAAAATTTGTTTATTGTTTTTTAAGGGTAAAAACAATAATTTGAATATTTAATTTAAAAGCTAGGTAATACTTTATAATTGTTTAGACCTAATTAACTTGTAACTAATTATTATGTAATTTAATTCAGTTTATCTATTAAAAACAAAAATGCTGCCCTACTTCTGAATGAATAATTATTTTTTCAGATCCTCTAGCAGTAATGTTTATTGACTATAACAGGCCTTTTTCTAATAGCTTACAAGCCATTTATCCATTTCATATACAAAGTGTTTGTTTGAGGTATGTGCTTCCATAATTCACAGGTAATTGCCTATTTTGGATTAAAAAACAGGATTTTTGACTTGTTATTTATGATTTCAGATATTTTTCTGAAATTACTAAATCCTTAAATCCTTTAATATTGGTTGTATATCCAAGAAATCTTCAAAAAATCAAAGCTCGATGCACATTTATCTTTAAATTATTTACTAGAATGAAAACATTTTGAACTAAATTAGTTAATTTTATGGTAAATTTTGTTCCTTAAATATAATAGAATATATAATATTTTGTTCTTGGTGATTTTCCTCTATACATTCAGGTAAGTTTTTCGTAGTAAGAAAACAATCCGATCCTGGTATTAGTTTTTTTTCACACATGTGTAAGTACTGAATTTACATAAATCTGATTTATGTATTGTAATTACAGATAACTTAGGCATTAGATTTAAATTTAGGGTTTCCAAAATCATAGTTATTCATCACTTAATACAACTAAAACAAAATTTTTAATTACTACCTAGCTACTTATTTAGTAGATTTCTATTTTTATATAGTCTGTTATTCAAGAATGAGAAAACATGGACTCGGTAATATAAATCAACAATTAATGTAACTATTTTTTATGATACTATAATAATACTGAACAATAAAGAGAAGGTATTGAAATGCTTCTATAAAAAGACAAATTCTAGTAATATTATTTTAAATCCTATGCATATACCTATAGATAATATTTTACCTTATAAATAAATGAACGTAAACGATGGACTATTGGACACATATTATGTAGTAAGGTGATTTCAATTCTTAATTTAAATCACGAACTAAGTTCTTATATAGTTCGTGGTAAGTGGTTTAAATGTTTAAAATTTAAATATATAAATAAATCTAAATACAAATACACATTCTAATTTTAGTATGCGAGAATATATCTATATATACACTATACAGTAATATTTTTTTTCTTCCATGATATACTGATAAACCGTTTTTTTTTGTTACCGCCTGCCTTCTGTGTTTATATTTTCGGTTATTTTGAAATATTTATCAAATATCAAAATATTGTCTACAAATCAGAAATCATCGAATTGGTTATTCCGGTATCAGTTATCACTTATCATTCACTTTCGCTTCAGAAATTCAGAATAAAATTCAAATACACAATAACTACAGTAGTACAGTCTACAATCTACGTTGGCGACATTTTATTGAGTATAATATAGTATTCTATTTACGTCTCTTTTAAATATAAATTTTGTTTAGATTTAAAAGGTACTACAATTTATACATTTGCGAATTATAAACCACTTTTAATGTAAGTTTACAATCACATAATTACTGAAATTGCGGTTTTGAAAAACGATTTAATTCATTATTGTTGTTATTATAATTTTCTTAATATTATTATGTTGTTTATAGAATACCTATAATGTTTTATAAGTGTTAATATAAGATAAAAATTATCTATTTTATTGTTTGTGTTACTGTTAGATTTACCTAAGTACAATTAATGAATTAAAAACATAAAACAATGAAGAAGGCATCTTTTGGAAGACGTTCGTCAGCAGCTGGACGAAACACTTTTGGTGGCTCCACATTTGGAAGACAGAATTCATTTGATGGCAATGATATGAGGTATTTATTGATTTTGTTATTATAACGTTTATTCAATTTATTTTTATAAAACAAATTAGCTAAACAATTATTATTACAATGACTAATTTATTTAAAAATTAGATTGAGTCGTCGAGAAAGTCGTGGTATAGACAAAAAATCATTGCTATTGAAACCTGGGTTTTCAGCAAAAAAAAAATCTGCCTCATCAGAAAATTTATCCGCACATGATCCAAAACAATGGTTATCAACAGTGAAGAAACCAGTTAATCAGCAGAGAAATACTTTAGTTCGTTCAACTACATCCATGAATATTACTGGTATTAATTTAGTTGCGTCTACACCATGTGTTACACCAGGACTTAATCCAAATTTACCCGGAATAAATTCTAGTTACAAGTAACTTCCTACATCATATATTGTATTTTAAATTAAAATTTATTTTTTATATAATACAATTGAATATGTTTATAGGAATCGAAGGTTAAGCTCAGAATCACGTTATAGTAATTATGGTGGTGTTGTTAAGAATAGAAAAGAAGTGAGACCATTGACTGAAAAAGATTTTCAACAAACAGCTATACATAAAGTAAATATAATTAAATATTTCTTGATGTTCTGTACTTATTTGTATATTTTGAATGAGTGCTGAACTTAAGAATTTTTTTATAACAAACAGTAAATGTGATTGAGACGTCTTCTTAAGACAATCAATTTGTGTTGCCTGTTATTTTAGAAGACAAAGTGAATTTAATTTTATTATCACATTTTTATATCTATAGATTTATTTTTATAGTTATATAGTACATATTTATAACTAATAGATGATATTTAATTAACTTATTTAATTTTTAAAGTATTGTATGTGATAAAATTTAAAAAAGTTTCATTTGATACCATTTAATTATTTATTTTGTAGATTCAAAACTATTTTTTAACTGCTCCTAATGCAACTCACATTCTGAACAATGGTAGCATGAAGCCAATGACAACTACTATGTTTACTGATATGTGCGAGTATTTATTACATAAGCTTGATAGAAATCAAGTATTAAATAAAAGCAAATACATGGAAGAATTACCCAAAATTATGAAAAAGTACTATTATAAAGGAAAAGTAGATAAATCGTGGCTTATTACTGGTAATATATTATGCTTTAGTCTTAATAGTTAATAATAATAATAATTAAAATAATTTAATTGTAAGTTAGGTATTTTTAGGCTGCACATTTTTATACTCTATTCAGAATAACATTGCCCACTTGACTGACTAAAACTCGTTTGGTCTGTGCATGTTTATTGCCACGGGTATGCTGACGACAGTTAACGACCAATCACAGTGCTCCTGATACTCGCCTGGAAGGGTCGGTAGACTTCCGGCGGTTCAATTTCATGTGCGAAAGTGGGCAAGATTATTCTGAATAGAGTATATTAAAATAATAATAAGTTGAAATACTTAAAAATATGCTGTTCAGAACAAAGCTGTATATTTTAAATGATGCAAAAGTAGTGATTTAGTAATATTATAAATTGTTTATGTAACTCAACGTCCTCATCTAACTAAAAAAAAGAAAAAAAAAACATTTATACATTTTAATTTAATTAATATTAGCATATATGTGTTCAGTGTTAAAATAAACTGATGTTAGTACAATAAATAGGTGTAGTTCCTTATAAAAACTTGATGACTTATGGTTACAATTTTTAAGTACAAAGTTAAATCTAATTATGATTAATATACCATTTATTTTATTTTTTTTAAACATTTAAATGTAGATATCCAATACTTACTAAAGATGTATATTTTTTTTTATTAATAATTCTAGTAAATGCTAGCCATTCCTTTCCACAAGTAGTTGGTTTACTTCTTTGGTTAGTAGAATTATGTGAAACTCAAAATCGATTTAATGTTATGGATACGTTGTATCCAACAATCCTTGATCCTGACGAGTCTGAAGATGAAGACTATGAACAGACAGTTGAATTTAAGGTACTTATTAAAATTTTATTTTAAATTTTAGTAGTAAACTTAAATATATACAGTTATATAAAATAAAATGTATTTAATAAATAGCTTGTTATATAATTGTTTTATGATCTTAATTTTTATCAATATAAAATATTTAAATATATATTTAAATAATTCTAACTGTTCATGTTACTAAAATACATTTAAAATTTTTTTTTTGTTTAATAAATGTAAATGATGTTAAATGTTTATAGATGTACTTGCCATTTTTGTTAAATTCATATCAAGTTGAGAGTAGAGGATCTGGTAAACCAGCAGATCAAGAATTCCTAAAGAAACAAGAAGAGCTCTTGCTGGAAAATTATAGTTAGTTAATATTATTTTATCTTAATATGTTGTACCTAATTGTAATATTTATAAATTATAATATTATTTTTTAATAATTTAGAAAAAACACTTGGTATTGATGAGGAAGCATTGATCAAATTAGAGGAAGAACTTAATAATCATAAAGAAGAGCTAGATTTACTAAATGACCTTACTGAAGAACAAAAATTGGAGGTATAGTTAAAATAAATAACTATAATACTTAGAAAATATTAATTTTAGGTAACTACTTTAATACTTTTTTATATTTAAAAAAAAAATAATAATAAAAAAATAATGCTGTAAATACTTTTATCATGTTAGATAATATTTAATAATAATAAGTAATAACCTTTTATAATCTTTTATATAATCTTGTTATTTATCACTTATTAAACACACAAAATTATTAATCACTATCTGTTGTGTTTTGTAACTAGAATAATAAGGCAAGAATATGGAGCAACTACTTGTCATACTTAAATAGAAAATTGTATAATCTGCATTTTATAATTATGCATTTAATATTTAAAATATTTATTAACTTTCTACAAAGTGATACAATTAGTTTTTTTTATCTGTATTAACTTGTATAGCTTACAAAGACAAGTATAGTATTGGCAAGTTTTTTAAATTAATAATTATTAAAAATAAAATTTAATTATACACATTAAACATTTGAATCTCGCTAATTTTAATGTTTGACTAGTTTAATACTTATTAAGAAAGATACTATGCATATAGTGTGAAGTAAATTACTTAATTATTAAAAGATATTTTATTATTTTTTTATATTATTTAATTTAATATTTATTCTTTGTATACTGATGCAATATATAAACATTAAATTATAGAATAATAGCTGTAATTTGTAAAATTATAATTATTTGTTTAAAATGTCTAAAAATATACGATAATTAAAATATGTTTATATTTTTAGGAAATGAAAGCTATGAAAGTTGCATTACAAAAAGATATTGTGAACTCAAAAAAATATATCAAAGATTTACAAACATGTCATGGAGAAGTACAGGAATATATTTCAAAGAAAAAAGATGAACGTATTTTTCAAGGTAATTCAACCCTATTAAATCTATTTATCTTTTTATACTAATTATAGTATTTAATTTTGGTTTTGTATTGTTATAGATATATAATTTTTAGTGTTGTATTTATTTTATCTATTAAATTTATTATAGCCTTAACACATACAATATTAAATATTAATTTTTATTTTTATTACAATTTTATGTTTTGTTCAACTATTTGACCATATAAATTCAAGTCAGTGTATTAATAATAATAAGTGATTATCACTATTACACGTCCTATATACAATGATATAAGTTTAGTTTGCCGAGTGCGTATATTATAAGTTTATAAGTTTCTCTTATACTTATGAGTATATGATATAAAGTATTATATTTTCTTTACATGTTTATCGTGAACAATTTAGATTTGTATAATAACTTATGTCTATTGTGGATTAATAAACCAAAATATGTAAGTTAATTTTTACTATACTTATATTACTATATGATTTATTGTTTAGAAAAAGATATTGAAAACTTACAAAGGGAATTGAATGCAGTCAACAGTTGTATTAATGGTCAGCAAATTACTCAAGACGATAAGAAAATTATTGAAGAAGATATTATTAGTCTAAAACAAGACATACAATATGAAGCAAATTGCTTAGAAGAATACTCAAACATAGTATACTCTGAAGATTTGAATGTCGTTGACGTTAGATTAAAAGTAAGTATTTATTAATTTATATTAAATAAGAATTTTGTTAGTTAAGTTTTAAAAATTTAATATTACAGTAGTAAAATGACCTTCTCCATAAATTATGATAATATATTGTTTATGAAATAACCTTAAACTATTTGATTTGTGTTTATATAAAAAAAAAATATGATTTTAAATGTGTTCAATTTCCTAAATATTGACCATAAAATAAAATATCAACTCTTCTCAAAAAGTATTACCTATTTGATAAGTTGTATTTGATTTTCAATTACAGTAAAGGATTTACAGTCTACACTGGTAATAATTATGTTTTAATAATTGTTACGTAGATATAACTGTTCTACTTAACTTAGAATCTATGACTAAATATTATATTTTTTTTTGAAATAATACTTATTTTTAAGACTATATATTATTACATTATAACATATTATATTTATGTTTTATGTTATGTTTTGTCCGCAGTGTCCAAGTGTAGTGTTAGACGCATTGTTACTAGATATATTTCATTCAAAAAAATGATCATGATCATTTTTCTACTTGTGTTTAACGCAGCACATAAGTAAATATTGCAGTGCGTCTGGAGTATGGACACACTACTAGCTTGGACTAGTGCTGCTCTTGGACACTGCAGGGAAAATGTGACTTTAGAAATGTTTATATTTTCTTTTAATTGATTTATATTTTTAAAATTAATTTATAAAGTATAATCTAGTAATAATTATGATTTAATTACTGTAATTATCTTATTCATAAACTTATTTATTTTTATTATTTAGCTGGACAAATTATTTGTACAGTATAATAAAATGTGTGCTGAAAATATTGTTGTATTACCTGAACTTGAAAATGCAATAGCAGATAAAAATGTACTTGCTGTACACATAAGAGAATCTTTGAAAGAAGTTGATGAATTATTGAAAACTTTAAAAAACAAGAATGTTGAAAAATTGAAAGAAGTTGAACACAAAATTGCTTCTATTCGAATAGAACTAGATTCAGTAAGTAATAAATTGAACTTATATAAGTATACTGCTTACAAATTATTATGTTTACTTATGAAACATATTGTAATTTTAGGCAGAGCTGGAGTATAATAAATTAAAGAAAATAGCTGAAAAATTGGATCCTGAACGTGAAGCTGATAAAAAACGTTTGTTAGAAATAACTGATCGCCAATTTGAGGTAATTTTTATTTAATATGTTTATACCAAAGTAGGTGTATCTAAACCAGTGTTTTCCAACCTTTTTCCCTCGTGATACACTAATCCCAACTCATATTTAGTCATGGTACACTTGTTACTGACTTATATATTTTTTTTGTAGTAGGCTTTCATCATATTAATTATTAATACCAAAGTAGTTGTATATAAGTATATACTAGCAAACAATAAGTCAGGAATATCTATTATGTATTGTTTATAATCACTTTCAAACTGTGACTATTAAAAAAACTCTAGTCTTTTATTAGTCCCATCACATTCAAACTTTTCAATTTTGTCAATAGTTTAAAACTATGAACTATTGAAATAGAAATAAAGTTTTTTGATTGTTTGAAAAACTATTTAACTATGCATAAAAATATTCAAATTACTTGATTGACAAATAATATTGATAGTGTTATAACAAGTACCCACTACCTGTTGTATTGACTCATTAATCCACTTAGAGTCATACATATTAATTTTATAATTTCATTTATGACAAATATTATATCCAATAATTAATTTTTAGGCAAAACAAGAGCATGAAAATAAGTTGTATGAGATTCAAGCTGAAATAAAAAGTATTAATCTCGATAACACTGGAGTAGAGGTAAAAGCCAAAACAGAAGAAAAAAATAACTTATGTCAGCAGTAAGTATGGTTGTTTAATTGTATAAAATACCTAAATATATATTTATGTTAATATCAATTTATAATATATTTTTTTTAGGATTAGTGAAATGGAAGAAGAAAAGAATTACATATATACAAAGACATTTAATGCTTTGAAAAAGCATAGAGAAGTCATTGAGGAATCCAAAGAGTTAGTTAAGGTATATGGTTATTATTAATTATATGGTTATTTACTAATAATTTAGGTGGTTTCACTAAGCTTATTATTAGGGCTGAGAAGTTAAAGGAGTTAAACAGGCAAAATATGTTCAAAAAAATGTTAAATTTGCATTAAAATTATTTAAAATTTTAACAAAAGAAATATTTTTTTTAAATTGAAAATGTATTGTAAAATGTTAATCGCGTACAGTAAATTTACCAATTAATAAAACATAAAAGTTTGATTAACTTAATAATGATAAGACAATATTTTGGCATATTAGTACTTAATAGGATATAGATTTAATGCATTTGTGTCATTAAATTAATCGACTGTGGTGATGCTAATATATACCTATATAAAATTATATTGAGTTTTATATTTAATATAATTCAATATTATTTAAAATGTATTAAAAATAAAAATTTATTTATCTTTATTTAGACATTAATTTTTATTAAATAGTTTTTTTCTCAAGCTGAAATATTGTAATCAAAGAATAAAACATAAATCTGTATTAAGAACTATTAAAGCTTGATAAATTAATTATAATATGTTCAAAAAATTATAAATTTTTTGTTAATATGTGGAACCACCTTTTTTGAATAGTTTTATTAAATATATTAATATTGTGCTATTTTATAATAACTTTACAGAAACTTAGTGACCAACAATTACAAAATATGCAATCTATTAAAAGCAGTATATTCAAAAATTAAATTTATAATCTGTGTGTTATAGAGTAGGTACTTATGTAAATTCATATAAGTTGATGAAATACTTATATAAATTAATTTAGTTTTATATTTTTATATTTTTAATGATACTACAATTTTTTAAATAATATTTTTATGTTTTGAATTACAATAAATTATTATATATATAATGAATTTATTATTTAAGACATCCAATTGCTGGATAAATAAGTCAAATAGAAATTAATAGTCTAATTCAGGGGTCGGCAACCTGTGGCCCGTGATCACAATTTATAATTAGTATAAAAATATGGAATACCACATAATGTATTTATGTTAGTTGATAAATTGTAAATAAAATAAAGTGTATGGCCTGTGAACAATTTATTTTTTATTTTTTGGCCCCTGACACCAAAAAAGTTGCTGACCCCTGGTCTAATTTCAACCTTTTGTCTTAATTTTTCATGTTGTACATTTTACTGGATAGTGATGTATTGTTTTATTTATCATACATTTTAAAATATGAAAGTAAAGCTCAAAATAAGTATATCACAGTATTGCACTGCAGGAAAACATTTTTAATATATGTTTATAATTTTATACTGGTGATGAACTTTAGTTTTGATGAAAACAAACTAATTGAAATTTGTTCCTAATGAGTAATTACATTATTGTTTTGATTTTTGACTAATTCACCACATTGAGTTGTATAATTATATTATAACAAGGGTGGCCAACTTTTATGAGCTTTTGATCGACCTCTAAGTTAAATTAGGTTATCACGATCGACTAAAAACAGGTCGTTAATAATTATAAAATGTATAAAAAAGTTTTTAAAATTACACGAAGGAGTCGCAATCGACTTGTTGGCTATCCCTGCTGTGTTAGACATGTTATGAGATATTGTAAAATTTTTATATGAAAATAATGAAAAATTGTTTCGAATGCGTTCATCGAGTAGTTTGAACGTTTGATATGTTTATGTGAAATGTAAATCAGGTACCTATGCAATTATTGTTTTATTACTGCATTCTGATAATCGCTGTAGCAATATTTTTTCTTCTTTTTTTCTTTTTAGACTTATACATTTTTTTTTCTATTAATTCTTCATTTACGTACTTTTATTGACGTTTCTGTTATTGCCGAACTATTTCAAATATATGTATTTTGTTTATCTACCCCATTAGACGATTAATTTAAATGTTGGTAGGTATTTATTATTATCAATTATACTTATTATAATTTAAAACTTTCTTGTGCAGGAGAGATACTTTATCGTTTATTCGTTTGTAGGGACATCGTTAGGTATTCAAATTTGTTATAACTAATCTTGTGGTTTTTTAGTCGATATGAAAAATTACTAGTTAATGCGATTGCTCCGCTCGATTAACTGACGTTCATTAGAACAACTCAAATAATAATAATTAAACTTTTTTAATTAACTTATTTTGCATATTATTTAAAATCTGTTTTGATACAAACATGTTTCGCGAACGCTTTGTAGATTTTCATTTCAAAAATTATTAACGCATATTTTTGCATATTTAATACCTATATTTTAAAGATTGTGCATATTTTTGTTTTTATGATACATTTTTTTGTGCACATAGTTATTTCAAAGCAATTTTTCTTAAGTAAACAATATAAACTTAACAAAAAAATCAATCATCAAGTACCTATATATATTTATTAAAACTAAAAATATGAACAATACTGTTTTATTTATTCATATCAGTTTTATCTTTGTTCGAACACCGACCCTCTTGGCGCGTTTTTTCAATGACCAAAGGTCACCACGGCACGAGCCATTATCTGGTCGGCTGTGATCGCCGCGACTTGTCGCCGTCGTTCTGGGTCGACGCGTCAACTTTGTCGCGGCGTCTTCACACCTTTGGCACTCTTTAGTCTTTACTTTTTCGCCCGACATCGGTCGTGCGTGTTGTTGCCGCGGTACATTTTCTTATGCGTTTTATGTGTGTTGTCCGGGGACAATAAAAACCACGTGTCCTTTCATTTTGGACTCCACGAAAGTTCGTGTTCAGACGAGCCAAGTTTATTTATTATTATTTGCTACATCGTCAAGCGAGCCATACGATTATCACGCCCGTGAAGAGTGCCAATCGAAACTACCCACTACCAGATCAGGTCGATTTTTTATATTTATATTGTATATCGTCTGGTGACATAATATTTATATTAGCTATAATTTTGTAATATTATTATTTGTATTATTTCATTTATTTATCTATTTATACTTAATTATTATTATTATTTCGGGGCCCTGTGTCATTATATTATATTTGTTACCCTATGTGACAATGTCATATTAATATATATATATACAGAAACATAATACATTATTATAATTATTTTGGTAGCCAAATTATCTTGTCCACGCGAGTCGCGGCAAACAACTGCCCTAAATCGCAAGATTTGTCGCGGCGACAAATCAATCTTACTTCATTTATATTTATTTTTGCATATTATATTGATATCTGAAAAAATAGAAAAATATATAGTTAACTAATTATGTATATATTATACATTCATGCGGCAATCCGAATGATCCGACACATATTCTAACCCAACCTAAGCTTTTGCGATGCTTATTTAAACGAATAACGTACACATTTTCAAATCCCAGTTAGAGCTGGATAATCTATGTATGTGAGCGCAAAGTATGAAGTACTTACGAGCTACAGCTATTATAAGTATATAAAATTATACCAGTGAGTCGCCACTATATCAGCTGTTAACGGCAATACGTAGTAGAATTCTCCCCCTACCCCGTAAATTTCCTAATGAAGACGTTTAATACATTGTTTTTTTTTTGTACTTTGAATTATTATGTTATATAGAAAAAAAGCTGTTTATTTTTCAAAATAGACTAATGGCTGAAATATGCGAAATAGTTTATACGCAGTCATGGGACATAAATTCAAATTTCCTGCAGTAATCACGATTTTGCTTTCGTAGAATTTTCGCCTCAAAATAATAATATGATATATTAATAATTATAATTATATTAAATGTGTTTCAAGGCCATATACACGTATTTAATGATAACAAGTAATCGATTGTTCGAAATCTGGTCAGGGTCGACGGCAACGACGACGACGATGATGATGACAACAACAACGGCCCGCGATCGCTTCGAAAAACCAGTCACGAGTATAATAATAATATGTACCTACCGACTGTACGTATTGAATAATATAATATTCACCTAACGATTTATCTTATCGCGTACACGCACTCTGGTTCGGGGGCAGAACTCTATGGCGTGCTCGAGGGATACACTACACACGACTCATATTATACCAGTAACCAGTGCGGTAACCCGAGCTCCCGTGTCGGTGGCGTTTGTTTAATATAGGTAAATAATAATATACGTGTACGGTGTACCTATGTGTATTATACTACAATATTGTACAACCACTATTGTGTTATAGGCGGCATATCGTTTGTAATATAATATATTATATAAGTTACACGTATATATCGTGCACAGATCGTCATATACGCATTATAGGCGCGACTGGACGATGCTTCTACTCGTGCAACGGAAAGGGTTAAAATAAATACATTTACACATTACGTTTATACTTATTATGGTACTTATATTTATACATTTACGTACACGACGCACAGTGTATACAATAACGTAATATCTGTAGTGATGAATTAAATTATTATATAATAGATAGAATATCAACAAATTGTGTTATTGGTACTATATGTATATGTGCTCATTTTCAAGTCCGTAACTGAGAGGAGGGTCCATGGGTCCGATCCTCTCATAGGAATTTTTAAAACTAGAAATATTTTACTAAATAGTTATAATTTTACAAATAAGTTTGATAAGGTTTTCCCCCCGTTTCTTGAATTTATTTTTATATAGTTATATTCGTTTTTTATTTTATTCAATGTTAGTTTGAAAGTTGTATTATTCTATAAAAGCATATGGTTAAACAAACTCCCCAGGGATGGGGGTGATTATTCAATTGCCCCGCTCGCCACCAATCAAATACGTCACTGCGGCGTGCGAATATAGCTGTAGGCCTGTTGAGTGCTGAGAATCAAAGTCAACTCCAAGAAAAGCTGCTCATTTTGCGTTCAAAAGAGTATTATAATACGATATTTTAGAATGTCGTCTTTCGCAGACCGTCGCTGGTACAAGTCGAAAACGAATGAACCGCAGTGATGAAACTAAACAGTAAATATTACACATCACTGAGCAAATATTTATGTATAATGTTCACGTGCGTATTCAAATTATTGTTGTATATTTTGTATTGTATTTTTTTCGCGATAAAACATGCAGTGTGATTAAACTCACTGCAACCACAAAAGATAAAAATATAAACATAATATAATAAGTATATGAAAATATTATACGCGAGTTTCGACTCTGTGGGGGTACGCAATTATAGTTCTTACTGCAGTTTATGGCACTATACATACGCAAATTATTATCTCCGCACGGTGTTAATTTAATTAAAATTAAAATGTTTTCACAACGAAAATTATAACGATATAATATTATAAGACACAAAGTATGCGCAGATTACGCTCAGGTGATGTCGGTATACATAATATGTACGTGTATACTGTAATGATAGCCACATATAACGCTATGGTGGTGGCATCATCATAACCCCTTACATGTACATAGTCGCATATATGTTCAGTAAATTATTCACTCGATAGTAAACATATGTGGTCAGACACTGTTATGTCATTTGACCATTATAATATAATTTTATTACACCACCGGCTCAAAAAGACACCCATTGACCATCGGGCACTGGGACACAACGACACTCTCCCTATGTGCGCCTTTGGTGATGGACATACGTCGAGAGCCAATTCATGTAAATGTAAAATAAATGCTTATTAGTGTCTTAATTTAAAAACAATAAACCTATTACCTAATTCAATGTAAATATTATATCACTTGTGTTTTATTTTAATTGATATTATATTTGAGTGAGTTAACATCACACCAATCCACTTTTTCTACACTGGCTGCATTCAATTGCTGTCAAGTCTACAGTCAAGCTAAGGTAAGATAATTCACTATATAATAGAATTCCTTGTAATGCATGTATCTGTATGTGTGTGCAGATATATACATAGGAGGGTAGTAAATCATTTTGATTTACTACAATACAGAGTGTTCATGAAGATATTTAAATGGCATTTCAATATTATTAAATTGTCAAATTTAACCAAAATCTAAACTAGATTTTAACTTTACTTGTGGTTTTAGCAGTTAAATTAGGTTTTTTTTTTTTTGTAAAAAGTTTTATCGAAAAGAATAATATACCTCTTATAGCAAAGATATCGATCATATCAGTAATATATATAATATATGCACTAAGCTGACTTGTCAAACATACAAATATCGGATAACCAAAATTGCGATAGATATTATGGTGGACGATATATTTTGAGCAATCTTTTTTATCCGAAAAAGTGTTTGTAAAAAAGTATAAGAGAACATCATTCTTTTATTTGGCCGTTTTGTTTCTTGGCAATATCATGTTTTGTTTTAGATGAAAATAATACATTATAATTTATTATTATTTTAATAATAATATTAGTTGTTTT
This sequence comes from Aphis gossypii, assembly GCF_020184175.1. Taxonomy (NCBI): domain Eukaryota; kingdom Metazoa; phylum Arthropoda; class Insecta; order Hemiptera; family Aphididae; genus Aphis; species Aphis gossypii. The sequence continues at coordinate 23,178,183 of NC_065532.1, forward strand.
TAATATTTATTAAGTCGAGTTTTTGTTGCATACGATAATTTTATATTATTATTTTATTTAATTTTATATTACACGTTCAAGAACTTTGATGATGCGACGTTTCTCGTTCGCTGTCGTTGTAGCCACAGCGTTATGGCTACAGCAGACTGTCGAAACCGGCGGTAAGACATCTGTCGTGCCCTCATTTTGGTCGAACGTCACCGCCGAATTTCCATTTTTAGTGGGGTTGACCACCGGAGAAAAAGACGACGAAACGAACCGGCAAACCCTTATTTGCTCAGGAACCTTGATATCTTCGACATTCGTTTTATCGTCAGCGTATTGCACGTCGAGTTTGATGACCACGGTCAAATCGAATTTGGACGGCTCTTCACTAATCGTACGAGTATAAAAATAGTTATTTTTTATGATTTATCTTTATTCCTACAGGACACAGTAATATTATTACTGAATGCTACGTGGTATAATAATACTATACAAAATAATTCACCAATTATTCTTACGCATATACCAACCACACACCTCTCAATTAATAATAAATTAATTCAAACATTGAGTTTTTTAGTGTTGAACTGTAGGTTTTTAAGGGACATATGTTTGAATATTTCCACTTTACCATTTCATATTTTTAAATTTAATTTTTCTATCAAGATTCTATGAAAATATATAAATAATTAAAAATTTAAGCCTTAAATAAACTTAAAAATTCAAAACCAAAATTTAAGATGAAATTTGGTGTACATATTATTTGTTTTACATTTGTACAATGTATAGGTATTTGACATTTGTAAAATTTAAAGTACCTATCTTCTATGAGTTTGGATTTTAGGCAAATTCGATTAATATTATAATTAATAAATAGTTTTCTCGTCTTTTCTGTTTTGATTTTGACGGACAATATATTATAATCCATAATCCACTATTTTTTTTCTTGTCTCAAGTTGAATTTTTCAATTTATTTTTGTTAACATTAACGTTGATAAACATCATATGCTGTCGCCAGTCTACATACGCAGAAAGGTTTACTTCTTTCATGGATCGTAGTATATATACCTGTAGAGTTTTAATCCTATTACTTATATAGGGTGAATCACCAACGAATTCTCTAATAGTAATTAGTGAACTCATGTGCTTGCTCGTGGATCACTCAAATCAGATGCACATTTTTTTACTACGATAATTTTTTTTGTTAAAAGGCATATTGGAAAACACCTAGGAACTCCGTCAAGTACCACCGGACCATAAGTGTTCACCCCCATCCGTTATACAACAAAGTCACACGCATTTCCGACTTATCGCTGGTAAAGGTGAGAGAATGATGAACAATCTATACTAAACGAGCATCTTAAAATACATCGCTAGGACTTTTAACGCTAATTTTATAACATAATTATATAATGTAACCTTATAACATTTATAATAGCTAAAGAAGCCATTCAAACATGTTGAACATTTCGTCGGGTTATCGCCAAGAACGTTGAAAAGTGACGTTGAACTGAATTGCGTAATTGTAGGGATAGGTGCGCCCCATGAACGAGGTTATAAGGTCCCAGTTCGTGTAAAATATGGCCGCACCGCTTGCCGGATTCCAAAATCAAAGTGAGCAAAACACATACGAAAAAATAAATATACAATCTATCTACTTGCTTAAGAGTTTGAATACGAAAAAAAATTATATTTTTCTCATGGTGTATCTCTTATATAGTTATAATACACTGTTATTGATGACTTAATGTCTGTCTCATAAGAATTATTTCTTACATTAGTTATTACTTATTACCTATTTGGTTATTTGTGGTTATAGTTTGTAACGGTATCCAAATCTTTGATCACACTCGTATCCCTAATAATTTTAAAAGTACCAATAGTCACTTAAGTCGTTACCCGTTTATCTATCCCTTGCCAAATTCTCCATTCTCCTGTAATCTTCTCGATATCTACACTATCATTAATCTAATACATTCTGCAACGATTACAATTTTTCACAAGTCCATATTCTTTTTGTTTATTTTATCACCAAACGTTGCATTTTGGACTTGTTCTGTGTAAATAAATCAATTAATAAATCACGTGTTGTAATAAACAATGAGAATGGATTATACTGGATGATACAGGATGACGTTTCCCGCGCCGTTTGTAACGAAATGACTTTTACACGTGATTTTTCTTTAAATTGGCATTTACATATACTTTATTTAAACACAAAACAATAGTTGTAACAGTTATTACAAAATTACAATATTTTCTTTTAATGTGTTTTCGCTCTTCGAGCATATAATAAAAAGAACATAAAACATGTATGTGATACAATAAAATAGATATAGAATAGTGTATGTCTGACTCACGGTGTCCAAGCGGTGTGATCAGATGGTGGGGAATAGTTGGTCTGGATGATATTGTGTAGGTATACTACTACGGTACTGCCGTAGTCCGTATACAAAGATAGACGGTCGGAGGTCGGGGTTATCGGCGACTGGATCACTGTTGAGCTTGGGTCCTAGGCAGCAGTCGGATCGCTGTTGGCCTTAGTCCTGGTCAGTGGTCGGCTTCCTGTTGAGCTTGGCACTGGTCGGCGGTCGGATCACTGTAGAGCTTGGCACTGGTCGGCGTTGTTGGCTCGCGGTTGATTAGTAGTTATAGTACTTCGGAGACCACGATACAGGGCGTTAATACAGACAAGCTGTATTCCTCTGTACCATCTCCGTCATACTATAACTAGCTAATCGGGAACATGACAAATTATACAGGTATGTCAGCAATATTACGGATTTAGAAACTAATCGCGCACTCACCCTCCGCCCAGCCCTGTACTGTGACGTAAGCATTTCTCCGGTTCTCGTTGGTCCACCGCCGAAAACTCCACCACCACTCCACCGCTCAAACTGTTGGAGAAATACTTACGTCTCAGACATGCGTATCACGAGTTGCTGACATACCTATTTATTTTATCATGATCGGAAAGGAGAATAACTTGCTTTATGGCCATCGACGGGCCGTATTTATGCCTAGTCACGTGCTTCTCGGGCGGCAGTTGTTCCGGAATTCACTACGATGTTTTGTCGTGTTCCGTCTATTTATCCGCAACTTCTGCTACCGTGTATATGCGCTAAGCATTTGTTAACAGACTCCGATGATGTTCCTAATGACTATTGGCCGGCGAACGACCTTTAAATATGGTAAAACGTCCGTCCACGCCAGTTAAGTAAAAGTATGAGCGCAATAGCGCTGTCTGTTGCGCGCGCAGTGTGGCAGTAGTGTGCGCTCCGCGGACTTTTTAGTTCGGCCGTACTCCACTGGTAGTGGTAGTAGTATTATTGTCGTAATTATCGGCAGTATAAACGATTTCTCGTTACACGTTTCAGCCCTAGTCTCGAGTTTGTGATCGGCTACACTTGGGCGGATTTCTTGTGTGCAGAGACGATAGGCCCAGGAGTTACGCGATTGCCGTGTGACCGGTCTGACCCACTGCTGTGCTCCAGCGGTCGGCATCAGTATGGAATCTTTAGCTATGGGTACGACGGCACAGATGCGTCTCTGGCGACAATTGAGTGCGGTGATTCGGCTGTCCAGGGCAGACTCTTGTTTGTCAATAGGCACGCTGGCTGGATTTCTGACACGATGACGAAAGAGGGCGACGATGACGGCTCATGGCAGTTCGGAAAAAATGGCAGAACAACAACGAGGCATCGTCACACCACGCAGCCACGATCGACAACCAACTCGACTCAAGCAGCAGTGCCGCACGTAACCAGCACGGCCCGTCCGGTCCGACCAGAAATCGACTACCCGTATCTGGTATACTTGGAAGGTCGGTTTGACGAACCGGTGTGTGGCGGTACTCTAATAACACCCTGGCACGTTCTCACGACCGCTTACTGTACGACGAGGATGACCGAAATCGTGGTATGAATCACGCACTATACAATAATGACCAGAATTTGTCAAAGGCAGTATTTATGACAATACCAATATTGCGTATAGAAGCATTTCTGATCGAATACTCCATTTAATTTACATTGTTCTATTACTCTAAAATATATTGTTGGTGTGAAGGAATTGGGTGGGTTATATGGTATGCGCGTAATAAAAAAAAACGTCTATTTCATATACTTCATATTTTTATCGTTTCTATATGATATTTGTCTAAAACTATTAAACTATATGATATGATACCCAGTCACTACACTTGATATTTTATCCTAGACACATCACAGTTTTATTATTTCGATTTTTCATGATTAAATTTATTTTATTACTGTTTAGAATACAGATAAAGACTAAAAAAGTAAAAAGTTTATAGGTACTTAACTTTATAGTCGATTTTTTTTCAGTAATTTATTGTGTTCATTTTGATTATTTATATTTTTATTTTGCTATAGGTAACCGTTACAGCACATCATAGACAACACGCAAACGCAAGACTCGTTTACATTCATCCAGATTTTGACTCGTACACACTGACCGCGGACATCAGCATCGTAGTTGTAAGCATCCCTGCCGTCACTTCCCAATACTCTTTATTTTTCACAACACACAATAATAGCATGGTTTCGTTTTTAATCTCACAGTTACGCGAACCGTTAAACGTGATTAGGTACGCACAGCTGCCAGATATTATCAGTGACCCGATCAACGACAACTCCACTACCAAAGCGCTGAATTGCGTGGTGGTGGCGAGAAGATGGATGACACCCTATTACATTACGGTCAATGTTATGTACGGGCTCAAAGCTTGTCGGGAATCATTCGAGTATATATGTTATTATTATTATATATATAATGTGCTTATCTGTTATATTATAATTAGATACCTTAAGTCAATTGATATTGTTTACAGATAAATTTTTGCGAATCACAGATTAAATTCTTAGAAATATTATATTTTATCCAATAATTCATCGTAAAGATTTTCTCTTCTATGGGAGGTTATATTATTTGTATATTAAACGATATCTGCAGCAGGCCAACTTTAATAATGGTGAATTTATTGTATGTAGTTCGGAAATTCAGACGACCGTCAACAAGACTTGGCGCGAGTTCATCTGTGGAATGCCCAATCAAGAACTTCGGAACGACACGGGGGATCCGTTAATTTGCAACGGATTTCAGTACGGCATAATTAGTCACGCGTATCGGACCAAGATGCAAGCCTCCGAAACCGGAAGTATCGATCATCAAGTGCGTTTCTTGATAGTTGACTATCACAGAGAGTGGATCTACGGCGTGATCGCGGCTGATAATCAAATCGACACTAACGATGGAAGTCCATACGCATTCCCTAGACTCTTGATCAGCCTAGTTCTACCACTGCTAACAATCGTACTCCAATTATTGTCACAGTTAAGGTAGAGGAATCGTTCGATGACAACAGGTATTATAATATAACTGACGGTATCTAAGAATATAAAAACGTTAATGTGTAATACTGTTTAATTTAACCGATCAATTTTTATATATACTATTCTATAATAAAATAGCATTAGTGATACAATGTTATGTAGTCTAAAGATTGCAAAAGTGTTTAAAAGTTGAAAGTTATTAAAAGCAACAATATACTCTTTGTATTTGAGTGTATTAATAGGCTTTCAGTTTTCTTTGAGCTTACCTACCATAAACTAGGCATATTATGATATTATATTTCTAAAAAACTAAAAAATTGAAACCTTTGACTGATTATTATGCAACCATAATAAGAATGAAATATGTATTAAGACATAATAAATGTATGTATATTATATAAAACCAAAAAATTATATTCGTAACTATGACAATGAACTGTAAAGGAAAACAGACAAATCTAATGATCGTTTAAAGGTTTCTATTCGTGTAGAATAAAAATACTGTTTGAAAAATATCGGACTATAGTCCGACTATAGTAAATTTACAAGTTATATGTTGTAAATTTAAACACATGGTGTTATTAATGTGTGTTGCCACACATTTTGTGCAAATTTACACAAATAATTAATAACAGTGTAAGTGGTACTTGACTAATAGATAAACTATTAAATAAAAAAAAAATAACTGACAAGATAAATTAGATACAATTTTATCTAAACAAATTAAACAAAATTTATATTAAGTAAAGAATTTATTTTATTGGTATTATTTTTTATTCTATTTTCGATCTCAGGCAGATGTCGGAAGTGGACATGCCCATAAAACTATTGTTTACCTTGACTATAACAACTTTCAGTGCCATTAATACACAGTATACCTACTGCACTGCATTTTTTTTTTTATTGTAAATATAATATGATAAAATTTAAATCTTTGGTTTTAAAATTGTTATAGGTAAGAACATACATTTTGTGTAATAAGAACATCTGGTGTTTACTGTATACCAGAAAAGACGCAATTAAAGCTAAAAAAAACACGTTACACAACTTAGTGAGTGACAAATAAATATACATCATAAAAATGTCATCGAAAAAAGTTGTTTTGGAAGTAGTACGTCATACAAAAAAAAATAATTTGGGTACCTAACCTTTGAAAAATTCGAAAAGTTTTAATTTTTTTATTGTTTATTTATTTATGTTTTATTTTAATGTTCGTCATAACAAGTATTGGCTAAATAACATCCAATTATTGTCGATTATAAGTTAAAAATATTGTTTAAAAGTGCTGTGTTTGACTCAACGGTGTTAGTAGTATGTTTTAGTCGGTTCCGTATCCCCCGCAAATCCAGGAGATCCAGGTACTCCGCCCTCCCTATCGTGCGCGTGCCATGCCTATCGCGGCCATGCCCCTCCATGTCGTGCCCGGCCTTACCCCTCCATGCTGTGCTCGGCCTTTCCCCTCCCCTCCATTCCAATACCTGCCCGGCCATACCCCCTCCTATCCATTCCTATCCTCTACATGCCCCCCCCCCCCGAAAATTATAAGTTGTCGAATTCAATATATTCAATACGATTTAGTTAAAAATTTACAGATATTTAAAATCATGTGCAGAATACATTCGTTTTGAAACAGTGTATTAGTTAATTTTAGTTTATTGAGAGTTAGTAGCCGATTAATAATATAATATATAACATAAATAAGTAATTATTGATGAGGTCTCATTATCTTTTATAGATGTGAAAAATGAAAGTGTCACGTATACTTTCATATTTCATCTATAACATTTCAATACAGCTATTAACTCTACAACGATTTAAAAGTTATGGTAAACAAAACGATTAAGATACCTAATCACATATCTATGTTATACATTATCACCTGCAGTATTAATATTATAACAACTTGACATTTCTATAGCATCTTGTTGTTATTAGTTATATATTAATATATAAATAATAATATAACGATGGTGCATCTTCGCAAACTATTATTATAATAAATTATTCATTATATTTTCGTATTTTCATTTACCTATATCAGAAATCAATAATCCTACAGTTATCAATAATCAGTCAGTACCTATGTCTCCAAACTTATACTACACAGTACATAAATGAATATAGTTAAGTCTTTTATTAGGAATATCAAACACATTTTTCTTGTTATATATTTTTCTTTATTTCGTTTTAAATTATATTAGGCATAATGATCAAAATCATTATCATACTTAGTAAGTATGATAAATAAAAAATAACGTTCTATTTTACCCCCCCCCCACCTTATACATGTAATCGCAGCAAGCATAACAAACACAGGTCTACTTGATATATACTATGGATGTAGTAAAAAAATTAAAACATTATATATTTAACTACTTAAAATAAATGGAAATATTTTTATAGTAAATGGTTAAATTTCATCTCTTAGTCTAAAATATTATCATATATAGTATCCCATACCTAATATTATAAGCTATTATTATAATAGATGATTCATTATATTTTAATTTATTGAAATAATATTAAGTATAGTATTAATAGTATTATATTACACGATATGCTCAAAATTGCTCTACTTTATAAATTAAAATAAATATACCTACAATAATATATCATTGTTTGAACAGCCCAGCTAGTTGTTTTAACTGGATTGATCTTATTTTAACGTGGTAAGTAGATATGAAATATTTTAGCAATTCAAAATGTTATTATTACTTAAATACATATCGCCATACACCATACAACTTGTAGTGAATAAATAATATGAATAATTTTACCGTGAAATTTATTTCATAATATGTTTTCAAATTTTCAATAGGTAGCAGTATTAGACTATCATTTCTAAAGTATCATATAATTAATGGACATAGGTAGTTTACTAAATATATAAGTTAATCGTTTCTCAAGCTCGTTATTATACCATGGGTACATATTTGTTTTTTTTTTTTTTATATTCGTTCTAGCTCATAACGTGTAAGTAATCATCAATAGAGTTGTATGATATTTATTCCAAGGTGTATTTTAAATAAAACACATATATATCGTGGATCATATATTAAACAGGCATGATAAAATCATAATATAATATATGAATTAATAAATATTGTAGTCAAATCCAATGTATGATTTAATATAGTATTATTTATATAGTTAAATTCTGATATACTCAATATGATATTTTAGTTAAAAATATAATAATATGTTGGTATTGAAAATCGGGCATAGAATAGTTAATTTTACTTCATGGAAGGTTAGCAACTGATTAATAATATATATATATGAAATATATAGTATATGTAAATATATAAAATATATACTTAAATGAAATAATATAACGTAAACTGAAGTGGAAAAATATATTTATTGTAGGTATTATCGAAGTGTACAACAATAATACTTTATTAAAGAAATGTGTATACATTTATTACAACTATTTTATTTATAACAATTTCTATAGAACTTATTATATAATCGTAAAATCTTATGGTATAGGTATTCTAATACACTAAAAATATTGACAATGTTTAAAATTATTATATATTTTTCTACTATCATCGAAATCCAATTTATCTTATATACTAGAGAAATATTTTTTAATTAAACAGTTATTAATAATTTGTTCACATTGTTGAATAGTTAACAATGGATAACGCCATTTGAAATCTTTTACAGAGTTTTCAGTATAAATGATATCATGGTAAAATGAACAACATGTAGGTACATCGATTAATATCTCCATATATACGGCCTTTTTCTTGAAAATTATTATCAATCAAATCTCCCATTAAATTAATATCGTTTAACATAGTTAATGATGATGTCACTAACGTTTTGCAAAATTTGAATGCCATACTTTTATTTAGATGTAATAATCTTTGAATCTCGATTAACATATTGGAATTATATAAATGTAATAATCGATAATTTTGATTAGGTTTAGTTTCTTTAATGCTATGCTGAGCCGAGAGCTTTCATCGATGGTAATATTAGAGCATATCACAATAATTTAATTTGTTATCGATGAAAGCTCTCGGCTCAGCATAGCTCGACACGGCTCGCACCTGCTCACCATAAGGTTACAATAAGGATACAAGTGCTCTAAGTACGACTGTTGTACGGATAAATACGAAAAGAACGACGACGACGACGACAACGATAACGACGATAAAAGCGAGGAAGGAGATCGTGACGATTTTTTCAAGCAGATATATAGTCAAATAATTCTAAGTGAGTAATTTTTTTTTTTTTCCTATTCGATCCTAAACATAATATATATCATATCGTAGACATATAATGAACACATATGAGTATAATAATAATATGAAAGACGTCTATTAAATGTGTAATTCATTTTCAGGACATCTATCATGGAAGGATTCAAGAAACAGCTGATCGTACAATCGAGCGTCCGTTTCATGTCGGTGAGCGATTTGACCGTGGGCCGGACATACCCAATAACGAAGATGTGCAATCAAGAAACGCAGTACGGTAGGTATGTAGGTATGGTGAGCAGGTGCGAGCCGTGTCGAGCTATGCTGAGCCGAGAGCTTTCATCGATAACAAATTAAATTATTGTGATATGCTCTAATATTACCATCGATGAAAGCTCTCGGCTCAGCATAGCTCGACACGGCTCGCACCTGCTCACCATACCTACATACCTACCGTACTGCGTTTCTTGATTGCACATCTTCGTTATTGGGTATGTCCGGCCCACGGTCAAATCGCTCACCGACATGAAACGGACGCTCGATTGTACGATCAGCTGTTTCTTGAATCCTTCCATGATAGATGTCCTGAAAATGAATTACACATTTAATAGACGTCTTTCATATTATTATTATACTCATATGTGTTCATTATATGTCTACGATATGATATATATTATGTTAGGATCGAATAGGAAAAAAAAAAATTACTCACTTAGAATTATTTGACTATATATCTGCTTGAAAAAATCGTCACGATCTCCTTCCTCGCTTTTATCGTCGTTATCGTTGTCGTCGTCGTCGTCGTTCTTTTCGTATTTATCCGTACAACAGTCGTACTTAGAGCACTTGTATCCTTATTGTAACCTTATGGTGAGCAGGTGCGAGCCGTGTCGAGCTATGCTGAGCCGAGAGCTTTCATCGATAACAAATTAAATTATTGTGATATGCTCTAATATTACCATCGATGAAAGCTCTCGGCTCAGCATAGCATTAAAGAAACTAAACCTAATCAAAATTATCGATTATTACATTTATATAATTCCAATATGTTAATCGAGATTCAAAGATTATTACATCTAAATAAAAGTATGGCATTCAAATTTTGCAAAACGTTAGTGACATCATCATTAACTATGTTAAACGATATTAATTTAATGGGAGATTTGATTGATAATAATTTTCAAGAAAAAGGCCGTATATATGGAGATATTAATCGATGTACCTACATGTTGTTCATTTTACCATGATATCATTTATACTGAAAACTCTGTAAAAGATTTCAAATGGCGTTATCCATTGTTAACTATTCAACAATGTGAACAAATTATTAATAACTGTTTAATTAAAAAATATTTCTCTAGTATATAAGATAAATTGGATTTCGATGATAGTAGAAAAATATATAATAATTTTAAACATTGTCAATATTTTTAGTGTATTAGAATACCTATACCATAAGATTTTACGATTATATTAAAGTCTCATAGAAATGTTATAAATAAAATAGTTGTAATAAATGTATACACATTTCTTTAATAAAGTATTATTGTTGTACACTTCGATAATACCTACAATAAATATATTTTTCCACTTCAGTTTACGTTATATTATTTCATTTAAGTATATATTTTATATATTTACATATACTATATATTCATATATATAGATTATTAATCAGTTGCTAACTTCCATGAAGTAAATTAACTATTCTATGCCCGATTTTCAATACCAACATATTATTATATTTTTAACTAAAATATCATATTGAGTATATCAGAATTTAACTATATAAATAATACTATATTAAATCATACATTGGATTTGACTACAATATTTATTAATTCATATATTATATTATGATTTTATCATGCCTGTTTAATATATGATCCACGATATATATGTGTTTTATTTAAAATACACCTTGGAATAAATATCATACAACTCTATTGATGATTACTTACACGTTATGAGCTAGAACGAATATAAAAAAAAAAAAAACAAATATGTACCCATGGTATAATAACGAGCTTGAGAAACGATTAACTTATATATTTAGTAAACTACCTATGTCCATTAATTATATGATACTTTAGAAATGATAGTCTAATACTGCTACCTATTGAAAATTTGAAAACATATTATGAAATAAATTTCACGGTAAAATTATTCATATTATTTATTCACTACAAGTTGTATGGTGTATGGCGATATGTATTTAAGTAATAATAACATTTTGAATTGCTAAAATATTTCATATCTACTTACCACGTTAAATAAGATCAATCCAGTTAAAACAACTAGCTGGGCTGTTCAAACAATGATATATTATTGTAGGTATATTTATTTTAATTTATAAAGTAGAGCAATTTTGAGCATATCGTGTAATATAATACTATTAATACTATACTAATATTATTTCAATAAATTAAATATAATGAATCATCTATTATAATAATAGCTTATAATATTAGGTATGGGATACTATATATGATATATTTTAGACTAAGAGATGAATTTAACCATTTACTATAAAAATATTTCCATTTATTTTAAGTAGTTAAATATATAATGTTTTAATTTTTTTACTACATCCATAGTATATATCAAGTAGACCTGTGTTTGTTATGCTTGCTGCGATTACATGTAAAGGGGGGGGGGGGGGGTAAAAAAGAACGTTATTTTTATTTATCATACTTACTAAGTATGATAATGATTTTGATCATTATGCCTAATATAATTTAAAACGAAATAAAGAAAAATATATAACAAGAAAAAATGTGTTTGATATTCCTAATAAAAGACTTAACTATATTCATTTATGTACTGTGTAGTATAAGTTTGGAGACATAGGTACTGACTGATTATTGATAACTGTAGGATTATTGATTTCTGATATAGGTAAATGAAAATACGAAAATATAATGAATAATTTATTATAATAATAGTTTGCGAAGATGCCATCGTTATTATTATTATATATTAATATATAACTAATAACAACAAGATGCTATAGAAATGTCAGTTGTTATAATATTAATACTGCAGGTGATAATGTATAACATAGATATGTGATTAGGTATCTTAATCGTTTTGTTTACCATAACTTTTAAATCGTTGTAGAGTTAATAGCTGTATTGAAATGTTATAGATGAAATATGAAAGTATACGTGACACTTTCATTTTTCACATCTATAAAAGATAATGAGACCTCATCAATAATTACTTATTTATGTTATATATTATATTATTAATCGGCTACTAACTCTCAATAAACTAAAATTAACTAATACACTGTTTCAAAACGAATGTATTCTGCACATGATTTTAAATATCCGTAAATTTTTAACTAAATCGTATTGAGTATATTGAATTCGACAACTTATAATTTTCGGGGGGGGGGGCATGTAGTGGATAGGAATGGATGGGAGGGGGTATGGCCGGGCAGGTATTGGAATGGAGGGGAGGGGAAAGGCCGGGCACAGCATGGAGGGGTAAGGCCGGGCACGACATGGAGGGGCATGGCCGCGATAGGCATGGCACGCGCACGATAGGGAGGGCGGAGTACCTGGATCTCCTGGATTTGCGGGGGATACAGAACCGACTAAAACATACTACTGGTGTTGAACTTATTTTAAACTGATTTTAATAAACCGAATGTATACTATTAAGTACCAAAAATCCGACGATAAAAAATATAACAAAATAATATAAATAATTACTTAAAACATTTTTATTACATTACAATTTGTCTGTAGAATGTAAATAAACGGAAATAACAAAAAAAAATTCTTATTCATTTTTTTTAATCTTTACGTTTAAGTATCGGTGTGGTAATAGCGGTATGCCTATTCCATGACGGATACATAAGAAAGATAACGCGATAATATACACACTATAGTTACTGAGTGTTATTTTTTTAAGCGAACGAATCATCTATAGGAAGAATAGTATACCAGACACGAACTCCTATGAAACCATAGATATCATAACGACGCGCATAAATATTAATAATAATTAATATTATGAAATTGGTCCCGGGCGATTTGTCACGCACCGCTAACAGATAAGAGCGACCGTTCGTCCGCCCCCGACGACAAATCATCGTAATTTCATGCTATCGCGCAGCGTGTGTGCTCGTTTTACCGGACGTTCACGAAAATCGGTCGAACACTGATGGACGCGACTGCCGGTTTTCGGCGTACATATTTTTGTAAATTATGAATTCGAAACAGGAAATCAAACTTACATTTTAAAATAAAATATTGAAATATTTTTTTCTCAGATCCATTTCTTATTACGGAAGGGGCATTAACTATAATATATATATATATTATTAAATTCTTCCTATATATTGGAGGTACAATATTCGCCTGCGAGTTGCCTTATCTGGGTACAGGCTGCAAGAAAATATTAAATGTGCCAAAAAATATATATAGATCGATGAAATGGGTTTCTATCCTGTTATTGTTTATTTCACCCTTTGACGTTCTCTTTCAAAACTACCATGTGAGATTTTAACATATTATACTTATATGTAAGCATAAGGTATAAAAACGAAATTTGTTTTACGTTGCCTTATTTTGGCTTCTGATAATACCTTTACCATGTTAAATATTTATGCGATATTTTTCCTCTGCTGGAACGGACTTATCACGTGCCTTCGATTTCATGCAATATGTTTGGAAAGTTCCTTTAAAAAAACGAATTTGCTCTCGTTTTGTGGTTTATAGAAGAAATAGTATTAGTTCAGTCATAAGAACAAATTTGTTCATCATGCATATTGCATAATATTATATTATATTATTGATTAGCAAGATTTATTTTAACGTTTATAAGTAGAGACTATGTATAGAATTCAATATGTGTAAATTAATTAATGTATTATTCCTTTAAAAATAAATGATTTATCTGGCAATTATTTGATGATTCTAAGGAGCTTAATAAAAAAAGTCTCTTTAGATTTCATTAAAAGAAAAAGGTAAAAATTAAATAACTAAAAAGCTTGTGTCAACCAAAACAATTTTGTTTTTCTTAAGCGCGCCTCGCTGGAGTTTTTCTACCCGAGCATTGGGATTTACAATCACGATAATGATAATCAGTACGACAGCAGGTATTATTATATGCATTAGAAAATTCGAAAACTACTCAGTAAGTGGCTCATTCAGTAAAAAATTACTATTGCTTCACAATATTACTCATCTTGGTCACACAAGTTATAGGTATTAACTAAATGTGTAGTAGTACTGGTATATATTACCTATATTTTATTAGGTACACATACGTCAAAAGCGTTTCTATCAACGTTTTCCACTACATCGCATTTTGATCACTGTGGTGATGCAAATGTCTTAATTATTCTGTAATGTTTACGTTGTATCTAGTATTGTATTCGTATTTAAGTTTACGCGTTAATGGCTATTATGCATGTATTATATTATTTATATAAATAGTTAGTTATATACGCTAGTTTGATGATATTCATACTAAAAAAAACTTTATAGATAAAAAATAATAGACATTGATTTTTTGGTTTTTAACTTTTAATCTTGGCCCGTGCCATGAATTCGTTAAAAATAATATTATGTAAGTTGAATCTCTAGTTCAATTAACGTTATACGTATTTATTGATTTTTTATTTTATTTTTTTTTATACTATTATAAATATAAATAACGGAAAATTGTATAAGATAATTTTCGTCTCTGTAGTTTTAAATATATATCGACATTTAAATTAATTTACTACAATTTTCAATGTAAGTCATAGAAAGTAAAGAAATGCAAAATATCATACTGTTTATTTATTTTTCATAATACGCTGTTAGCGTATTATATTTAGTACGTTTATAGGAAATTAATTGCAAACCCCGGTAATAGTAGATATAAGACGCCTAATACCATATAATATATACATATTATATATATATATATATATATACATTATACATATTGGTGTGCGTTCAATATTATATTATTATAATACCTGTACCGATCCTTCGCGCAGCGACGACTATATGACAAATTCCGTTATTGGATTTATAATAACAATAATAATAAAGCAATACAACAACGCGTGGACCTTGAATGGGTTTTATTTTATAATTTTTATTTTTTTATTATTTTAAATCACCCGCATTCGCCTGCGCCGTGCCCCGGGCGTGTATTCATTCATGTGGCCTGCGCACCTCATCACGACGAGTTCAAAACTTCGCCCACGTACGTCCGTATATTATTATTATTTTATTTTTTTTAAAGAGAGAGACGCAAAGAATATAATATACATACATACATTCAATATACATACGTACATGCACCACCATTATAAACGCGCGCGCGCGCGCGTGAGTGTGTGCGAGTACATCCGATCGTTTTGTAGTCATGTGGGTCTGCCAGAATCGTATTTTATTGTCCTTATAACACACACGCGTGCTCATACACACACACACACATTCACATGCACACGCAGAGCCACAGACACGTATATATAAAGAGAAAAAAAAACGCAGACGTTAGATTTGTTGTGGCTCGGAACAACAAAAAAAAAAAAATTAAAAAAAAATAGGTGCGCCCTTTAAAGAAGTGTCCTCTCTGGCTGGGTGCGTTACTTCAGCAGACCGGGAAAACGAAACGCGAGTTATAATATACACCTTAAAAACACCAAGCCCAACAGGTTAAGTTCTAT